>NC_088212.1:80897147-81009647 GCF_036934945.1 Oncorhynchus masou masou | reverse complement strand
TACTTGTGGGGACCAGAAGAATAGTAAACAAACAAAAATGTGACAAACTGGGGACATTTTGTCAGTCCCCATGAGGTCAAATGCTATTTCTAGGGGGTTTAGAGTTGAGGTTAGAGTTAGTGTTAGGGTTAGAATTACAATAAGGGTTAGGAGCTAGGGTTAGGTTTAGGGTTAAGAGCTAGGGTTAGAGTACGGGTTAGGGTTAGGTTTAGGGTTAGGTGTTAGGGAAAATAGTATTTTGAATGGGACTGAATTGTGTGTCACCACAAGGTTAGCTCTACAAGACTGTGTGTGTGTGTGTGTGTGTGTGTGTGTGTGTGTGTGTGTGTGTGTGTGTGTGTGTGTGTGTGTGTGTGTGTGAGAGAGAGTGGCTTGTGTGTGTGTATGCGTGTGTGTGCATGTGTGTATGTGTATGTGTGTGTGTGTGTGTGTGTGAGAGAGAGAGAGCGAGAGAGAGAGTGGGTTGTATGTGTGTGTGTGTGTGTGTGTGTGTGTGTGTGTGTGTGTGTGTGTGTGTGTGTGTGTGTGTGTGTGTGTGTGTGTGTGTGTGTGTGTGAGAGAGAGTGGCTTGTGTTTGTGTGTATGCGTGTTTGTGCATGTGTGCATGTGCGTGTGTGTGTGTGTGTGAGAGAGCGAGAGAGAGAGAGTGGGTTGTATGTGTGTGTGTGTGCGAGTGTGTGTGTGTACGCAAGTGTGTGTGTGTGTGCGTGAGTGTGTGTGTGTGTGTGTGTGTGTGTGTGTGAAAGTAAAGTGTATCCTTATTGATCAGGATGATGTAGATGATGAGGGTATCAGTCAGAGAGAAGAATGAGCCCAGAGGATTTGACTTAATATACATTAATATGGTGAGATAATGACATGATCAAATATTTAGGAGAATATTAGCAGACTGGTACAGAGGTCAGGCTGAGAGTGTCTTAGGTGTGTGTGGTTGTGTCACTAACCCTAACTCACAAGCCTCTCTTTTACTGGCCCCTAGAGTTACAACACAGCATGCATGGTAAAAATACACACACCGCTCACCCCACACACTTCACACACACCCTGTCTCTCACACAGACAAAAACACACCTTCAGGAACTGTTTAATTGATCCATCAGCGTTTTAGGGAGTGATCTTTCAGACAGGGCTTGACAAACACTCACACAGACACGCTGATCGAATGCTGTCATCCAGACTGTTTGGGCAAATAAAAATAAATAATTATACGATTGTGTGCGTGTTTGAGCTGCGATTGTGTGTTTCAGCTGTTTGTGTGTGTGTGTGTTTGAGCAGTGATTGTGTATGTTCGTGTGTTCCAACTGTTTGTGTGTGTGTGTGTGTGTGTGTGTGTGTGTGTGTGTGTGTGTGTGTGTGTAAGCAGTGATTGTGTGTATTTGCATGTTTCAGCTGTGTGTTTGTGTGTGTGTGTGTGTGTGTGTGTGTAATAGGGTCTGCAGTGTGAAGGGCTACCAAGTGCTGCTTTGCTTTAAGGGGCGAGTTGAGTCCTGGAGTGTCTGTGACCTCTTTAACTAAACCATGACACCTCTCCTGACAAACTCCTAGTCACTTCACACTCACTGAGGGAGGGGGGTTATTAAGACTTTGTCTATTTGTTTTAGTGTGTTTGGGTGTGACTAATTGCTATTAAAGTAATCTGAAAGTGTGTGTGTTGTCTGTTTGTGTGTGTGTGTGTGTGATTGTTTGTGTGTTTGTGTGTGTCAGTGTAACTAATTCCTCTAACACGATGTGAGATTGAGATCATCAGGGCCAGGAGGCGGAGCTGCAGTTTGTTAAACAGGTCAGAGGGCAACTGGTGTGAAAAGGCTTAGAAACACACACACACATACACACACACACACACACACACACACACACACACACACACACACACACACACACACACACACACACACACACACACACACACACACACACACACACACACACACACACACACACACACACACACACGTTTCAAGTTGGATTAAACATGAAATTTGATCAATCAGTTTAAATCTGGAGCTCTGCTGGCAACCACATGGTAGGGGATGGGTGTTTGTACAGTATCCATCCATCCATCCATCCATCCATCCATCCATCCATCCATCCATCCATCCATCCATCCATCTCTCTCCTCCCTTCATCTCTACACAGAAGAGAGGAAGAAGGGATGAGTTTGAATCAGCTAAAAGTTTAAAAGCTTTGTTCTAAAGCGGAAATGCAATCGTTCCTCTCCTTCATTACCCCTCATCTGTCTTCCCTCCATCCCTCTACTTCATCCGTCTGGACAGAGAAGACATGGGCTGTGTACCAAATGGCACCCTATTCCCTATGAAGTGCACTACTTTGACAAGGGCCCATAGGGCTCTGGTCAAAAGTAGTGCACTGTATAAGGATTAGGGTTCAATTTGGGATGAAGGCATGACTCAGCAGAAAGCGAGGCTTCTGTGTTTTTAGCTAAGAGCATCAGAGGAATGAATAAAGTACAACAAACGTCTATACAAGTAATAAGCTGAAATATATACACTGAGTGTACGAAACATTAGGAACACCTGCTCTTTACATGACATAGACTGACCAGGTGAATCCAGGTGAAAGCTATGATCCCTTATTGATGTCACTTGTTAAATCCACTTCAATCAGTGTAGATGAAGGGGAGGAGACAGGTTAAAGACAGATTTTTAAGCCTTGAGACATTTGAGACATGGATTGTATATATGTGCCATTTAGAGGGTGAGTGGGCAATACATTTTTTTAAGTGCCTTTGAACTGCGTATGGTAGGCGCACCGGTTTGTGTCAAGAACTGCAATGCTGCTGGGTTTATCACACTCAACAGTTTCCCGTATGTATCGAGAATGGTCCACCACCCAAAAGGACATCCAGCCAACTTGACACAACTCTGGGAAGCATTGGAGTCGACATCGGCCAACATTCCTGTGGACACCTTGGGCACTTTTGACACCTTGCTGTTCTGAGTACAAGCTGAAATATATACTGAAATGAAAGATCCCAGAAATGTTCCATATGCACAAAAATATTATTTTGCTCCAATTTTGTGCACAGATTTGTTTACTTCCCTGTTAGTGAGCATTTCTCCTTTGCCACCTGACAGGTGTGACATATCAAGAAGCTGATTAAACAGCATGATCATTACACAGGTGCACGGTGGACAATAAAAGGCCACTCTAAAATATGCAGTTTTGTCACACAACACAATGCCACAAATTCTTCAAGTTTTGAGGGAGCGTGCAATTGGCATGCTGACTGCAGGAATGTCCACCAGAGCTGTTGTTGAATGTTAATTTCTCTACCATAAGGTGCATCCAACGTAATTCAGAGAATTTTGCAGTACATCCAACCAGCCTCACATCTGCAGACCACGTGTAACCCCCCCCAGCCCAGGACCAGCACATCTGCAGACCACGTGTAACCCCCCAGCCCAGGACCAGCACATCTGCAGACCACGTGTAACCCCCCAGCCCAGGACCAGCACATCTGCAGACCACGTGTAACCCCCCATGCCAGCCCAGGACCAGCACATCTGCAGACCACGTGTAACCCCCCAGCCCAGGACCAGCACATCTGCAGACCACGTGTAACCCCCCCCAGCCCAGGACCAGCACATCTGCAGACCACGTGTAACCCCCCCCAGCCCAGGACCAGCACATCTGCAGACCACGTGTAACCCCCCCCCAGCCCAGGACCAGCACATCTGCAGACCACGTGTAACCCCCCCCAGCCCAGTACCTGCACATCTGCAGACCAGGTGTAACCCCCCCAGCCCAGGACCAGCACATCTGCAGACCACGTGTAACCCCCCCCAGCCCAGGACCAGCACATCTGCAGCACATCTGCAGACCAGCACATCTGCAGACCACGTGTAACCCCCCAGCCCAGGACCAGCACATCTGCAGACCACGTGTAACCCCCCAGCCCAGGACCAGCACATCTGCAGACCACGTGTAACCCCCCAGCCCAGGACCAGCACATCTGCAGACCACGTGTAACCCCCCAGCCCAGGACCAGCACATCTGCAGACCACGTGTAACCCCCCCAGCCCAGGACCAGCACATCTGCAGACCACGTCTGCAGACCACGTAACCCCCCAGCCCAGGACCAGCACATCTGCAGACCACGTGTAACCCCCCAGCCCAGGACCAGCACATCTGCAGACCACGTGTAACCCCCCAGCCCAGGACCAGCACATCTGCAGACCACGTGTAACCCCCCAGCCCAGGACCAGCACATCTGCAGACCACGTGTAACCCCCCAGCCCAGGACCAGCACATCTGCAGACCACGTGTAACCCCCCCAGCCCAGGACCAGCACATCTGCAGACCACGTGTAACCCCCCCCAGCCCAGTACCAGCACATCTGCAGACCACGTCTGCAGACCACGTAACCCCCCAGCCCAGGACCCAGCAGACCAGCACATCTGCAGACCACGTGTAACCCCCCAGCCCAGGACCAGCACATCTGCAGACCACGTGTAACCCCCCCCCCAGCCCAGGACCAGCACATCTGCAAACCATGTGTAACCTCCCCCAGCCCAGGACCAGCACATCTGCAGACCACGTGTAACCCCCCCCAGCCCAGGACCAGCACATCTGCAGACCACGTGTAACCCCCCCAGCCCAGGACCAGCACATCTGCAGACCACGTGTAACCCCCCCAGCCCAGGACCAGCACATCTGCAGACCACGTGTAACCCCCCAGCCCAGGACCAGCACATCTGCAGACCACGTGTAACCCCCCAGCCCAGGACCAGCACATCTGCAGACCACGTGTAACCCCCCAGCCCAGGACCAGCACATCTGCAGACCACGTGTAACCCCCAGCCCAGGACCAGCACATCTGCAGACCACGTGTAACCCCCCAGCCCAGGACCAGCACATCTGCAGACCACGTGTAACCCCCCCAGCCCAGGACCAGCACATCTGCAGACCACGTGTAACCCCCCAGCCCAGGACCAGCACATCTGCAGACCACGTGTAACCCCCCCCAGCCCAGTACCAGCACATCTGCAGACCACGTGTAACCCCCCCCAGCCCAGGACCAGCACATCCGGCTTCTTCACCTGTGGGATCGCCTGAGAACAGCCACCCAGGCAGCTGATGAAACTGAGGAGTATTTCGGTCTGTAATAAAGCCCTGTTGTGGGGAATAACATATTCTGATTGGCTGGTCTTGGCTCCCCAGTCGGTGGGCCTATGCCCTCCCAGGACCACCCAAGCCTGCACCCCTGCCCAGTCATGTGAAATCCATAGAAAAGGGCATAATGAATTTATTTCAATTGACTGATTTCCTTATATGAACTGTAACTGTTGCATGGTGCATTTATATTTTTGTTCAGTATATTTATACAGTAGTAAACTGAAATATATTTATACAGTAGTAAACTGAAATATATTTATACAGTAGTAAATTGCAATATATTTATACAGTAGTAAATTGAAATATATTTATACAGTAGTAAGCTGAAATATTTTTTATACAGTAGTAAGCTGAAATATATTTATACAGTAGTAAACTGGAATATATCTATACAGAAGTAAACTGGAATATATTTATACAGTAGTAAGCTGAAATATATTTATACAGTAGTAAACTGGAATATATTCATACAGTAGTACGCTGAAATATATTTATATAGTAGTAAACAAATATTTAAATGGCATAAAGTTAAGTTATACTTCTAATATGTAATTCAGGCCTCCAACTATTTATTAATGATTAAAATGATGTGGTTTTAAAACAATTCTATGCACTTTAAAATAGTTCTATCACTGTTCCCTCTCCCCTCCCCATTCCTGTCCTCTCTGGTTGCGCCCTGGTCGGATTCCTGCATATCACAACTCTAATGTACCCCTTTGCCATCCATTGTTATCATCACCACCATCATCATTTTCCTCACTCAGAGAGGAAGATCGGGGTCCTCAGTAATGTGTAAGTGTGTGTGTTTCTCTCAGTAAAATGTCTGAGTGTGTCTGTGTGTGTGTCTGTATGAGTGTGTCAGTAATGATGCCATTTTCTTAAAGGGGAGGAGAAGAATCTGTCACTGTGGTAATAAGGATATTAATATCAGTTCGACAGCAGTGAAGCACTCTGCTTTCCTCTCCTTACCTCTCACTCCCAGCGCCAGATGTGTGTGTGTGATTATGTGTGTGTGTGTTGGGGGGAGGGACAGACAAAGAGGGTAAATTGAAAGGAGATGATGAAGGATGCGTCTGTGACATACATTAGTGAATTCCTTTCTCCTCTGTTACAATCAGGCACACTGTGTCTGTGTGTCTGTATGTTCATGTGAAAGGGTGTGTGTCTGTCTGTGAATGCATGTGACTGTGTGTGTGTGTATGGGAAAGCAAGGTGTGTTTGTATGGTAAGTTGAAGGCAAGGCCAGCAGTTGAGTATATAGAGAAACAATGCATTTCTAAGAAATCCTCTAGGAATAAAGCACACATACAAACCCCCACCAGTGTGTAACCCGCCAACACACAACGTAATCCTCTGCAGTTTCTGCTGGGTTGTATGGGTGTATTTGTGTGTGTGTGTGTGTGTGTGTGTGTGTGTGTGTGTGTTTGTGTGTGTGTGTGTGTGTGTGTGTGTGTGTGTGTGTGTGTGTGTGTGTGTGTGTGTGTGTGTGTGTGTGTGTGTGTGTGTGGGGGGGGGTGGTGGGGAGGTAGAGAGAGCAGTGCTAAGACCAGCTGAGACAGATCAATAATCGTCTCCTCCATTTAAAGAACAGAACCCTGAATTCTGACTCTCCTCTCGTTTCTGCTCTCAGCCTCCCTGCATTAGGTGTTCACACTGCAGTCAGCCCCACATCAACACACACACACACACACACACACACACACACACACACACACACACACACACACACACACACACACACACACACACACACACACACACACACACACACACACACACACTGTGAGAGAGTAGGAAAGAACTGTGACTGTCTGTGAGAGAGCAGGAGAGAACTGTGTGTGTCTGTGAGAAAGCAGGAGAGAACTGTGAGTGTCTGTGAGAAAGCAGGAGAGAACTGTGTGTGTCTGTGAGAAAGCAGGAGAGAACTGTGAGTGTCTGTGAGAAAGCAGGAGAGAACTGTGTGTGTCTGTGAGAAAGCAGGAGAGAACTGTGTGTGTCTGTGAGAGAGCAGGAGAGAACTGTGTGTGTCTGTGAGAAAGCAGGAGAGAACTGTGTGTGTCTGTGAGAAAGCAGGAGAGAACTGTGAGTGTCTGTGAGAGAGCAGGAGAGAACTGTGTGTGTCTGTGAGAGAGCAGGAGAGAACTGTGTGTGTCTGTGAGAGAGCAGGAGAGAACTGTGTGTGTCTGGAGGTCTGAAGGGTCTTGGGTAGGGAACTGGAGTAGTGTGTTTACCTGAGTGAGCAGGAGTAGAGCTCCCTCTAGCTTTACTGAGGTGTAACAGCAGGTTAGAGTGATAATTCATACACCCTATCAGGCGGTTTCAGCAGGAGGTCACTCTAGAGGTCAAAGGCATTCTGAGTCAGGGTCAACCCCCCATCCTACCACCTCCCAGCCCATAACCAGGCCCCCATACACCCCATCCCTCAATCTCATCTAAAACAACATGCACTAACCACAGGGCAGGTTGCTTAGGATTCAAGCCTGTCAAACAGCATAGGTTTGCAATATTTGAGAGAACAGCAGCATCTCCCAGTATGTGTGGGTTTATATAGCCAGCTGATATTCTGCAAGTCTGTGTGTGTACATGCGGAATGCGAATGTGTGTGTGTTTTGTCAGGCTCTGGGGCCCGGAGGCTGTCTCTCTGCCCTGCTGTCGCTGCGGGGCTTTATTCCTGACCCCTGACCTTTAGGGAATTGACTCTTCAATGGCCGGCAGGGTCACTGACCTCTATCCCCTAGAGGTCAAACAGTCAAAACCATCCAATCAGCTTCTCTCTGCCTCTACAGTATGTGGTACCATTATAACATGATATCTACCTCTGTTTTTATATAGATGACTATGTGGTACCATTATAACATGATATCTACCTCTGTTTTTATATAGATGACTATGTGGTACCATTATAACATGATATCTACCTCTGTTTTTATATAGATGACTATGTGGTACCAGTATAACATGATATCTACCTCTATAACATGATATCTACCTCTGTTTTTATATAGATGACTATGTGGTACCATTATAACATGATATCTACCTCTGTTTTTATATAGATGACTATGTGGTACCATTATAACATGATATCTACCTCTGTTTTTATATAGATGACTATGTGGTACCATTATAACATGATATCTACCTCTCTGTATTATATAGATGACTATGTGGTACCATTATAACATGATATCTACCTCTCTGTTTTTATATAGATGACTATGTGGTACCAGTATAACATGATATCTACCTCTGTTTTTATATAGATGACTATGTGGTACCATTATAACATGATATCTACCTCTTTTATATAGTTTTTATATATCTACCTCTGTTTTTATACTATGATGATATCTACCTCTGTTTTTATATAGATGACTATGTACCATTATAACATGATATCTACCTCTGTTTTTACATGATATCTACCTCTGTTTTTATATGACTATAGATGACTATGTGGTACCATTATAACATGATATCTACCTCTGTTTTTATATAGATGACTATGTGGTACCATTATAACATGATATCTACCTCTGTTTTTATATAGATGACTATGTGGTACCATTATAACATGATATCTACCTCTGTTTTTATATAGATGACTATGTGGTACCATTATAACATGATATCTACCTCTGTTTTTATATAGATGACTATGTGGTACCATTATAACATGATATCTACCTCTGTTTTTATATAGATGACTATGTGGTACCATTATAACATGATATCTACCTCTGTTTTTATATAGATGACTATGTGGATATCCATTATAACATGATATCTACCTCTGTTTTTATATAGATGACTATGTGGTACCATTATAACATGATATCTACCTCTGTTTTTATATAGATGACTATGTGGTACCATTATAACATGATATCTACCTCTGTTTTTATATAGATGACTATGTGGTACCATTATAACATGATATCTACCTCTCTGTTTTTATATAGATGACTATGTGGTACCATTATAACATGATATCTACCTCTCTGGAGAGGGGGAGGAGAGGAGGAGGAGAGAGGGGGAGGAGAGGAGGAGAGAGGGAGGAGAAGAAAGGGGGAGGAGAGGGAAAGAGAGGATTATTTTTGGGGTATGGGTTAAGGGGCCTGACAGAGGGGCGAGGGGGGACTGAGAGTGATGAGGGGAAGGGATGGGTGTGTGTGTTTGTTCCTCTGACCTCCACTGCTAGAGATGTTGTGATTTACGGGCTGTGGCGTGTGAGAGCTCTGTCAAAGACATATACAGTATCTGGGGTGTGTGTGTGTGCATGCCTATGTTTGTGTGTGTAAGTGTGTTTGTGCGTTCATGTGTGTACATGAGTGTGTGCGTGCGGCGTATGCGTGTTTGTGCATGCCTATGTGTGTGTGTGACAGAGCTAATTCCATTAGTGAGCTGTAGTGGTAGAGTGGCTGTAGGAGATGATCTGAGATTGACAGGTCTGCTGCAGTAATGTATTAGTTCTCCTACATCAGTCAGTTACACTGCTTCATATCTCTGCTGCCTCACATTAAACACACACACTTTCATTAGAGTGTGTGTGTGTGTGTTGTTATCTCTGCAATACTCACACAGAGCTGCAACTCATTAAATACATTCCATAAGAGCGAGGTTCACTATATTTTGGAAGCATCCCCTCAACCATTTCAGATATTTGTTCTAGACCACCAGCAGCACAACTGGTCTAATCCAACTGGTCAAGTGCTTGATGGTTCATTGATCAGTTGAATCAGGTGTGTTAGTGTTGGACTAGTTCCAAATATGTGGAACGACTGACGCTCCTCAAGGACCTGGTTGAGAAACTGTATCAATCAGTCCATCAAATGAGCTTTTACAGGAAGCCAACCTTGTGCACTGAAGAAACACAACGGATAGACAGACGGATGGATGGACAGACAAACGGACGGATGAGGTAGTGACCTTTAGGTAGTGAATGCCCCTGATCCTGTGAGGTGGGAAACCCCACTGGTCGGCACAGACAGATAAAGGAAACTGGCTTGGCGGGGGGCTCTGAAAGGGCACGCAATGTCAATACAGGAAGAGGTAGGGCCTTCACAACACCCAGTGGCCTGCTGGGAAGAATGTATAGACCCACGGGGATGTCCTTTAGTTGGACCACTACATAACATGGGACATACAGAATGTCCTTAATGTCCTCTGGTTACAGTTTACTTGAAGGTGGTATATCGACTCAACTCTAGTCATTCCTACACATTCTATATATACTGTCTAGGAGATGGTCTTAAGTCAAGCAGACAGAGTAGGTATCTCTCTCTCCTCTATATGAGTTGGGCCAGTAACCGAATGGTTGCTGGTTCAAATACCCGAGCGGTGAAGAAAATCTGTTGATGTGCCCTTGAGCAAGGCACTTAACCCTCATTTGCTCCAGGGGCGCCATACTACTACGGGTAACACAAAACATTTCACTGAACCTATCCGCTGTATGTGACAAAAAAACATATTTTACTATATATACCGAGTATACAAAACATATTTTATTATATCTACCGAGTATACAAAACATATTATACTATATATACCGAGTATACAAAACATATTTTTATTATATTTACCGAGTATGCAATTTAAAAAAATTATATATACCGAGTATACAAAACATATTTTATTATATATACTGAGAATGCAAAACATATTTTATTATATATACCGAGAATGCTAAACATATTTTATTATATATATACAGAGTAAGCAAAACATATTTTATTATATATACCAAGTAAACAAAACATATTTTATTATATATACCAAGTATACAACCCCCCCCCCCCTCAGAACAGCCTCAATTCATCGGGGCATGGACTCTACAAGGTGTCAAAGGTTTCCACAGGGATTCTGACTCATGTTGACTCCAATGATTTGTGTCAAGTTGGCTGGATGTCCTTTGGGTGGTGGACCATTCTTAATACACATGGGATAAAGCATTGCAGTTCTTGACACAAACCGGTGTGCCTGCCCCATACTGCCATACCCTGTTCAAGGGCACTTCAGTCTTTTGTCTTGCCCATACACTCTCTAAATGGCACACATACAAACCCATGTCTCAATTGTCTCAAGGCTTAAAATTCCATCTTTAACCTGTCTCCTCCCCTTCTTCTACGCTGAAGGAAGTGGATTTAACAAGTGACATCAATAAGGGATCATAGCTTTTACCTGGATTAAGCTGGTCAGTCTATGTCTTGGAAAGAGCAGGTGTTCCTAATGTTTTTTACACTAAGTATACTCAGTTGAAGTCAGAAGTTTACATACACCGTAGCCAAATACACTGCTCAAAAAAAATCAAGGGAACACTAAGATAACACATCCTAGATCTGAATGAATGAAATATTCTTATTAAATACTTTTTTCTTTACATAGTTGAATGTGCTGACAACAAAATCACACAAAAATTATCAATGGAAATCAAATTTATCAACCCATGGAGGTCCGGATTTGGAGTCACACTCAAAATTGGAAAACCACACTACAGGCTGATCCAACTTTGATGTAATGTCCTTAAAACAAGTCCAAATGAGGCTCAGTAGTGTGTGTGGCCTCCACGTGCCTGTATGACCTCCCTACAACGCCTGGGCATGCTCCTGATGAGGTGGCGGATGGTCTCCTGAGGGATCTCCTCCCAGACCTGGACTAAAGCATCCGCCAACTCCTGGACAGTCTGTGGTGCAACGTGGCGATGGTGGATGGAGCGAGACATGATGTCCCAGATGTGCTCAATTGGATTCAGGTCTGGGGAACGGGTGGGCCAGTCCATAGCATCAATGCCTTCCTCTTGCAGAAACTGCTGACACACTCCAGCCACATGAGATCTAGCATTGTCTTACATTAGGAGGAACCCAGGGCCAACCGCACCAGCATATGGTCTCACAAGGGGTCTGAGGATCTCATCTCGGTACCTAATGGCAGTCAGGCTACCTCTGGCGAGCACATGGAGGGCTGTGCGGCCCCTCAAAGAAATGCCACCCCACACCATGACTGACCCACCGCCAAACCAATGTTGCAGGCAGCAGAACGTTCTCCACGGCGTCTCCAGACTGTCACGTCTGTCACATGTGCTCAGTGTGAACCTGCTTTCATCTGTGAAGAGCACAGGGCACCAGTGGGGAATTTGCCAATCTTGGTGTTCTCTGGCAAATGCCAAACGTCCTGCACGGTGTTGGGCTATAAGCACAACTCCCACCTGTGGACGTCGGGCCCTCATACCACCCTCATAGAGTCTGTTTCTGACCGTTTGAGCAGACACATGCACATTTGCGGCCTGCTGTAGGTCATTTTGCAGGGCTCTGGCAGTGCTCCTCCTTGCACAAAGGCGGAGGTAGTGGTCCTGCTGCTGGGTTGTTGACCTCTTACGTCCTCCTCCACGTCTCCTGATGTACTGGCCTGTCTCCTGGTAGCGCCTCCATGCTCTGGACACTACGCTGACAGACACAGGAAACCTTCTTGCCACAGCTCGCATTGATGTTCCATCCTGGATGAGCTGCACTACCTGAGCCACTTGTGTGGGTTGTAGACACCGTCTCATGCTATCATTAGAGTGAAAGCACCACCAGCATTCAAAAGTGACCAAAACATCAGCCAGGAAGCATAGGAACTGAGAAGTGGTCTGTGGTTATCACCTGCAGAACCACTCCTTTATTAGGGGTGTCTTGCTAATTGCCTATAATTTCCACCTGTTGTCTATTCCATTTGCACAACAGCATGTGAAATTTATTGTCAATCAGTGTTGCTTCCTAAGTGGACAGTTTGATTTCACAGAAGTGTGATTGACTTGGAGTTACATTGTGTTGTTTAAGTGTTCCCTTTATTTTTTTGAGCAGTGTACATTTAAAATCAGGTTTTCACAATTCCTGACATTTAATCCTAGTAACAAGAATGTGAAATGTCAGAATAATAGTAGAGAGAATGATTTATTTCAGCTTTTATTTTTCTCATCACAAACCCAGTGGGTCAGAAGTTTACATACACTCAATTAGTATTTGGTAGCATTGTCTTTAAATTGTTTAACTTGGGTCAAACGTTTCGGGTAGCCTTCCACAAGCTTCCCACAATAAGTTGGGTGAATTTTGGCCCATTCCTCCTGACAGAGCTGGTGTAAATGAGTCAGGTTTGTAGGCCTCCTTGCTCACACATGCTTTTTCAGTTCTGCCCACAAATTTCCTATAGGATTGAGGTTAGGGCTTTGTGATAGCCACTCCAATACCTTGACTTTGTTGTCCTTAAGCCATTTTGCCACAACTTTGGAAGTACAGTGCCTTGCGAAAGTATTCGGCCCCCTTGAACTTTGCGACCTTTTGCCACATTTCAGGCTTCAAACATAAAGATATAAAACTGTATTTTTTTGTGAAGAATCAACAACAAGTGGGACACAATCATGAAGTGGAAGGACATTTATTGGATATTTCAAACTTTTTTAACAAATCAAAAACTGAAAAACTGGGCGTGCAAAATATCCAATAAATGTCGTTCCACTTCATGATTGTGTCCCACTTGCTGTTGATTCTTCACAAAAAAATACAGTTTTATATCTTTATGTTTGAAGCCTGAAATGTGGCAAAAGGTCGCAAAGTTCAAGGGGGCCGAATACTTTTGCAAGGCACTGTATGCTTGGGGTCATTGTCCATTTGGAAGACCCATTTGCGACCAAGCTTTAACTTCCTCACTGATGTCTGGAGATGTTGCTTCAATATATCCACATAATATTCCTCCTCATATTGCCATCTATTTTGTGAAGTGCACCAGTTCCTCCTGCAGCAAAGCACCCTCACAACATAATGCTGCCACCCCCGTGCTTAACGGTTGGGATGGTGTTCTTCGGCTTACAAGCCTCCCCCTTTTTCCTCCAAACTTAACAATTGTCATTATGGCCAAACAGTTCTATTTTTGTTTCATCAGACCAGAGAACATTTCTCCAAAAAGTATAATCCTTGTCCCCATGTGAAGTTGCAAACCGTGGTCTGGCTTTTTTATGGCGGTTTTGGAGCAGTGGCTTCTTCCTTGCTGAGTGGCCTTTCAAGTTATGTCGATGTAGGACTCGTTTTACTGTGGACTCAAATTATGTAAATTTGCCTATCAGAAGCTTCAAAAGCCATGATATAATTCTCTGGAATTTTTCAAGCTGTTTAAAGGCAAAGTCAACTTTGTGTATGTAAATTTCTGACCCACTAGAATTGTGATACAGTGAGTTACAACTGAAATAATCTGTCTGTAAAAAATTGTTAAAAAAATGACTTGTGTCATGCACAAAGTAGATGTCCTAACCGACTTGCCAAAACTATAGTTTGTTAACAAGAAATTTGTGGAGTGGTTGAAAACAAGTTTTAATGACTCCAACCTCAGTGTATGTAAACTTCCGACTTCAACAGTATACAGTACAGTATATATACTGTCTTGGAAATGGTTGTCAGTCAAACAGACTGAGTAGGTATCTTTCTCTCCTCTATATAGGCTTTCTAGAGGTATGACTAGAGAGAGAGAGAGAAATAGAAGTGGTGGAGTAGGTTACTCTCTAATGTGTCCAGTCTTTCTGATCTTGCCATTTGCTCTTTTGATGAGAACATTGATTCCATAGTGCTGGAGTCTTTGAGACTGGAGAGAGATATTGACCCTGTGTGTGTCTGTCCCTGAATGTGTGTGTGTGACCTGTGTGTGTGTGTGACCTGCCTGGCTGTGGTTTCCCCTTGACCATGTCCTCTCCTCCTGCTGTGACTATGTGTTCTTTCATGTTCCCAGCAGCACACACATCTTTCCCTGACCTATCACACACACACTACGAGCAACTGTACTTGTGGCAACTATAGACCGGGCAGATTGAACCAGCAGCCATCCACAGAGAGTTGGATTGCCTGTGGTTGGATAGATGTGTAGAGTGTGTGTGTGTATATCTATAGATAGTGTGTTTTTTCATTGTGTGTATCAGTTGTCAGGATGGATGTCCTCATTAGCTACAGGATGTCCCCAGCAGGAGAAGAGAGGTATGGATACAATACATGTGTGTTTTATGTAGGTGTGTGTGTAGCAGTGGAGTTTCCTACTGCTCCATCACTGTGATCGATCTTTTCTGAAGCTACTAATATTCATGACCTGTTTGGACTGCAGAAATCACACCTGCAGTCTCTCTCTCTCTCTCTCTCTCTCTCTCTCTCTCTCTCTCTCTCTCTCTCTCTCTCTCTCTCTCTCTCTCTCTCTCTCTCTCTCTCTCTCTCTCTCTCACACACACACACACACACACACACACACACACACACACACACACACACACACACACACACACACACACACACACACACACACGCACAGAGAGAGAGGAGAGAGAGGAGAGGAGAGAGAGGAGAGAGAGAACAGAGAGAAGAGAACAGATAAGAGAAGAGAGAGGAGAGAGAGAACAGAGAGAGAGGAGATATATAACAGATAAGAGAGAGGAGAGAGAGAACAGAGAGAGAGGAGAGATATAACAGATGAGAGGGGAGATAGAGAACAGAGAGAGAGGAGAGATATAACAGATAAGAGACAGGAGAGAGAACAGAAGAGGAGAGAGAGAACAGAGGAGAGGAGAGAGAACAGAGAGAAGAGAACAGATAAGAGAAGAGAGAGGAGAGAGAGAACAGAGAGAGAGGAGATATATAACAGATAAGAGAGAGGAGATAGAAAACAGAGAGAGAGGAGAGATATAACAGATAAGAGAGAGGAGATAGAGAACAGAGAGAAGAGAGAGAGGAGAGAGAGGAGAGAGAACATAGAGAAGAGAACAGCTAAGAGAAGAGAGAGGGGAGAGAGAGGAGAGAAAGAAGAGAAGAGAGAGAAGAGAGAGAGGAGAGAGAGAAAGGAGAGAGCAGCTTGTCATTGGACTCATATTATATGGGCTGACCTTCCTCACAAAGGGTGGAGAACAGTGTGATGGTGTGCGTGTGTGTTTCTGTCTGTCTGTGTGTGTTTGTCTATGTACAGTAAGGTGGGCAGTCAGTCTCTGCTTGTTCACATCATGTAAATGTTATGTAAATGTCTCTATCAGGCAAAAGCTGGCTGATCAACACAACATATTATTACTGATTGGCTGACAGGCTGTCAATCGACGCTGGAAAACCAGGACCTCATTGACTGACAGATACAGGATTGGACAGTCAGTGACCAACTAGGAAGAACCATCTACAGAATGAGCTGAGCTGAGATGAGAGAGAGATGGGGAGGAGGATGAGAGAAGTCAGGTCACTCGATATTCGACGTTCGTCCCCAGGACATTGGGAAATAACTTCAAAACCGTCCACTAGGGGCAACAGTGAGCACTATAACCATCAAGTATGGTTGTGCCTTGCTAGGGTGTTGTGGATATGGATGGTGGAAGGGTGGAAGCTGCAAGCTCCGTTTCTGAGGGTCACATGTTCAATCCCAGTTGAGTTGTTTCTGTTTGAACCCTATCCCAAACCTTAACCTTTTCCTTAACAATTAATTTCTGTCAAAATGTGCCGTTTTTACCCCCCTCGACAAACATAGAGTACTGATGTCAAACCATGTTAAACTGTGAGATGTTGATGAGAGAGAGAGGATAAGAGTCATTTCTGATTGTTTCAGCTGGGGAAGGGTGGACAGAGAGGCAAGTGAGCAATAGAGGGGGAGGGGAGATATGTGTGTGTGTGTGTGTGTGTGTGTGTGTGTGTGTGTGTGTGTGTGTGTGTGTGAGATCGAGAGAGTTTCCTTTGTGGTTGCTGTCCGAGGGGCAGGTACAGGGATTATCTCCCCAGTGCAGTAGAACAAATATGCAGGACCTTTACAGGCAAATGTCAATGTGTGTGTGTGTGATGTTGTGAGGTGTGTGTTTGTGATAGAAAATACCATTTATATCAATCAATTTCTTATACCTGAATGTTGTATGTTGGAAGGTCATTGATTGTTAAGTCTGTGCCAACTGTTTTTGATATTTTGTGATTGATGTGCAATATGGTTTATGTGCAAATCAAATTATCTTCGTTGTAATAGATTTTCATTCATACAGAGGTGTCTAATGTTGTGAGGTGTGTGTGTGTGTGTGTGAGGTGTGTTTGTCTGTAAGTGTGGTGTAATCTCATAGATGAGGGACGGTGTGAGAGTCTCCCTGTCCTCCTCAGTCCTGCTCAGAGAGAGGAGCACTTAAATCAACAAACAGCTAGTGACAATGACACACACACACACACACACACACACACACACACACACACACACACACACACACACACACACACACACACACACACACACACACACACACACACACACACACACACACACACACACACACACACACACACACACACACACACACTCAATCTTCAGTGGGGAGCGTCCACAGTGCATACGTCGGCAGAAGCAGTCACTCTCACGTTATTAGAAACAGCACTCTGGAAACAGGGTTGATTCATGTTTTATTTGGAGACCATAAAACTAATAAATGTGCTTCTGGAGCTGGTAGGGAGAGTTAAAAGAGTGGGTGCATGTGTGAGTGTGTGTGTGTGTGTGTGTGTGTGTGTGTGTGTGTGTGTGTGTGTGTGTGTGTGACTCTGATGCATCAGTAGGGATTGTAATAAATGCAAGTGGTGTTTTCTGCTCCTGCTCTTCTCTGAATCGCATAAAAATATGAAAATGAATCTCTGTTATTTAGCAGGAGTTGATAAAAGCTTTAATAAAATAATAACAGTGAACAGTCTGAAGAAGGAAAGCTTGCTCGTCTTTTCTCCAGGAAAAAAGACTTCAGATAAATAGTTTTGGGTGAGATGTGTGTAATAGTGTGTGTTTGGGGTAAGGTATGTATAAGAGGGTGAGCTAGAGGAAGAGGAGAGGAGCGTGTGTATGTGTTTAGAGAGGTGTGTGTGAAACAGAGTGTTTGTGGTCAGGCTGTGAGTCAGCCTGTCACACACACATTATTTACGGGCTCCTGGCTGTCAGCCTCACCTCAAGGTGTCACACACACACACACACACACACACACACACACACACACACACACACACACACACACACACACACACACACACACACACACACACACACACACACACACACACACACACACACACACACACACTGTTCTGTGTCCTCCTCACACTCTTCACCCTAACCTCTCCACCACAACCCCCTCTATCTACACCTCTCCACCCCTCTCTCCTCTACCAAGGTCTCTGTCTCTCTCAGGTGAAATATGATGTGTACAGTATTGGCCAAACCACATTTCAAACCGCTCTGACACGCTAAGGAGAGTGCAGCGAGGAGACCTGGCAGGTTCCAGAACCTTGGTGTGTTTGAAGCTGTGTTGTCCATCTGAACTGTCTATAAGGAGAGCACAGTGAGGAGACCTGGCAGGATCCAGAACCTTGGTGTGTTTGAAGCTGTGATGTCCATCTGAACTGTCTCTATGGAGAGCACAGTGAGGAGACCTGGCAGGATCCAGAACCTTGGTGTGTTTGAAGCTATGTTGTCCGTCTGAACTGTCTCTATGGAGAGAGCAGTGAGGAGACCTGGCAGGGTCAAAGACCTTGGTGTGTTTGAAGCTGTGTTGTCCATCTGAACTGTCTCTAAGGAGAGAGCAGTGAGGAGACCTGGCAGGTTCCAGAACCTTGGTGTGTTTGAAGCTATGTTGTCCGTCTGAACTGTCTCTATGGAGAGCGCAGTGAGGAGACCTGGCAGGTTCAAGAACCTTGGTGTGTTTGAAGCTGTGTTGTCCATCTGAACTGTCTCTAAGGAGAGCACAGTGAGGAGACCTGGCAGGATCCAGAACCTTGGTGTGTTTGAAGCTGTGTTGTCCATCTGAACTGTCTCTAAGGAGAGCACAGTGAGGAGACCTGGCAGGTTCCAGAACCTTGGTGTGTTTGAAGCTGTATTGTCCATCTGAACTGTCTCTAAGGAGAGCACAGTGAGGAGACCTGGCAGGTTCTAGAACCTTGGTGTGTTTGAAGCTGTGTTGTCCATCTGAACTGTCTCCAAAGACAGCACAGTGAGGAGACCTGGCAGGATCCAGAACCTTGGTGTGTTTGAAGCTGTGTTGTCCATCTGAACTGTCTCTATGGAGAGCACAGTGAGGAGACCTGGCAGGTTCCAGAACCTTGGTGTGTTTGAAGCTGTATTGTCCATCTGAACTGTCTCTAAGGAGAGCACAGTGAGGAGACCTGGCAGGTTCTAGAACCTTGGTGTGTTTGAAGCTGTGTTGTCCATCTGAACTGTCTCCAAGGACAGCACAGTGAGGAGACCTGGCAGGATCCAGAACCTTAGTGTGTTTGAAGCTGTGTTGTCCATCTGAACTGTCTCTATGGAGAGCACAGTGAGGAGACCTGGCAGGATCCAGAACCTTGGTGTGTTTGAAGCTGTGTTGTCCATCTGAACTGTCTCTAAGGACAGCGCAGTGAGGAGACCTGGCAGGATCCAGAACCTTGGTGTGTTTGAAGCTGTGTTGTCCATCTGAACTGTCTCTAAGGGGAGCACAGTGAGGAGACCTGGCAGGATCCAGAACCTTGGTGTGTTTGAAGCTGTGTTGTCCATCTGAACTGTCTCTAAGGAGAGCACAGTGAGGAGACCTGACAGGTTCTAGTACCTTGGTGTGTTTGAAGCTGTGTTGTTCATCTGAACTGTCTCAGCCGTTATTAGGATGACAATCCCAGTTCTCCTAGGCCAGCTCTACCCTTTCTTGTCAACCAGGGTATTCAACCAGGGTATTCCACCAGGGTACACAACCAGGGTATTCAAGCAGGGTTTGAATGGTTTTGGATGGCTATTTGTCTCCCTATGCCTTACATTAACCTTAACAATTACCTTAACATTTACCCTAACCTTAACCATTACCCTTAACCATTACCCTAACCTTAACCATTACCTTAATTACCCTAACCTTAACCATTACCCTAAGCTTAACCATTACCCAAACCCTAACCTCAGTCACCAGCTGAATATCCTCTATAAGAGCCCCTTGTCGCTCTGTGTGCAACAGTTTTCTCATTACTCTTAAAGCTCTTAACTCTGCTCAGAATTTGTTCAGGAGCACTCCAGATGTTCCTGGGTGTTAAACAGTAATCAGAGTGTTGCACAGTAATCCCTCCACACACTAAAATACACTCTACACACTACATAGATTCACACACACTCTAACCACTCTACCCTCTCCTGGACCATAGCAGCCTAATCGGCTGTATCGGCTGCTCTTTGTGAGAAAATGATTTTCTCTGTGTGGAGTAGAAGGAGGACGATCTCAGTAATATCCATTTTGACAGTGTAACGGGGGTACATGTCCTCTGTGTGTGTGTGTGTATGTGAGTGAGCGTTTGTGTGATGGCAGTGTTTGTGTGTGTGTGATTGTGTGTTTGATGGCAGTGTGACAGGACACTGTCTTTGTCTCTGTAATGGTGACAGATGACAATGAGAGAGACTGGTCTGTGAGGCGCCACCAGAAAGAGAGAGAGAGAGAGAGAGAGAGAGAGAGAGAGAGAGAGAGAGAGAGAGAACACAAAAAGAAACAGAGAGAGAGAGAACACAAAAAGAAACAGAGAGAGAGAGAACACAAAAAGAAACAGAGAGAGAGAGAACACAAAAAGAAACAGAGAGAGAGAGAGAGAACACAAAAAGAAACAGAGAGAGAGAGAGAACACAAAAAGAAACAGAGAGAGAGAGAGAACACAAAAAGAAACAGAGAGAGAGAGAGAACACAAAAAGAAACAGAGAGAGAGAGAGAACACAAAAAGAAACAGAGGGAGAGAGAACACAAAAAGAAACAGAGAGAGAGAACACAAAAAGAAACAGAGAGAGAGAGAACACAAAAAGAAACAGAGAGAGAGAGAGAACACAAAAAGAAACAGAGAGAGAGAGAGAACACAAAAAGAAACAGAGAGAGAGAGAACACAAAAAGAAACAGAGAGAGAGACAAAAAAACAAAAGAAACAGAGAGAGAGAGAACACAAAAAGAAACAGAGAGAGAGAGAAACACAAAAAGAAACAGAGAGAGAGAACACAAAAAAAAGAAACAGAGAGAGAGAGAACACAAAAAGAAACAGAGAGAGAGAACACAAAAAGAAACAGAGAGAGAGAACACAAAAAGAAACAGAGAGAGAACACAAAAAGAAAGAGAGAGAGAGAGAACACAAAAAGAAACAGAGAGAGAGAGAACACAAAAAGAAACAGAGAGAGAGAGAACACAAAAAGAAACAGAGAGAGAGAACACAAAAAGAAAGAGAGAGAGAGAACACAAAAAGAAACAGAGAGAGAGAGAACACAAAAAGAAACAGAGAGAAAGACAACACAAAAAGAAACAGAGAGAGAGAGAGAACAAAAAAAGAAACAGAGAGAGAGAGAGAACACAAAAAGAAACAGAGAGAGAGAGAACACAAAAAGAAACAGAGAGAGAGAGAGAGAACACAAAAAGAAACAGAGAGAGAGAGAACACAAAAAGAAACAGAGAGAGAGAGAACACAAAAAGAAACAGAGAGAGAGAGAACACAAAAAGAAACAGAGAGAGAGAACACAAAAAGAAACAGAGAGAGAGAGAACACAAAAAGAAACAGAGAGAGAGAGAGAACACAAAAAGAAACAGAGAGAGAGAGAACACAAAAAGAAACAGAGAGAGAGAACACAAAAAGAAACAGAGAGAGAGAACACAAAAAGAAAGAGAGAGAGAGAGAACACAAAAAGAAACAGAGAGAGAGAGAACACAAAAAGAAACAGAGAGAGAGAGAGAACAAAAAAAAGAAACAGAGAGAGAGAGAGAACACAAAAAGAAACAGAGAGAGAACACAAAAAGAAAGAGAGAGAGAGAACACAAAAAGAAACAGAGAGAGAGAACACAAAAATAAACAGAGAGAGAGAGAGAACACAAAAAGAAACAGAGAGAGAGAGAACACAAAAAGAAACAGAGAGAGAGAGAACACAAAAAGAAACAGAGAGAGAGAACAAAAAAAAACAGAGAGAGAGAGAGAACACAAAAAGAAACAGAGAGAGAGAGAGAACACAAAAAGAAACAGAGAGAGAGAACACAAAAAGAAAGAGAGAGAGAGAACACAAAAAGAAACAGAGAGAGAGAACACAAAAATAAACAGAGAGAGAGAGAACACAAAAAGAAACAGAGAGAGAGAGAACACAAAAAGAAACAGAGAGAGAGAACACAAAAAGAAACAGAGAGAGAGAGAGAACAAAAAAAAGAAACAGAGAGAGAGAACACAAAAAGAAACAGAGAGAGAGAGAACACAAAAAGAAACAGAGAGAGAGAACACAAAAAGAAACAGAGAGAGAGAGAACACAAAAAGAAACAGAGAGAGAGAGAGAACACAAAAAGAAACAGAGAGAGAGAACACAAAAAGAGAGAAAAAAACACTTGCCTGCTTTGCGGTAGATAGGAGTGTATTGTCCAGAGACTGATGACAGGTAATGGTTGTGTTATTGGTTTTGTTGTCCAGACTTAACTTGGACTATTATCCCACTCAGAGAAAAGAGCTCCTAAACTCTCCCATCTTCCAACACTTCTCTCTCTCTGCAACAACACTGTCATTTTCTCAGGTGCAATTATGGCTCCGTTTATTCTGGTGTGATAGGGCCTATGTGTGGTGCGTGCATGTGTTGTGTGTGTATGCCTTTGTGTGTGTGTGTGTGTGTGTGTGTGTGTGTGTGTGTGTACACGTACTTGAGCATGCATGCGTCATGGGTGCATATGAAACAGATCTGTTAGTGGATTGAGTGGGTCTCATCATCTCTAAGACATTGTCCTGTATCTAGACCAGGGCCAGGCATGGAACATCGTCTACTTGATGGTTATTCTATAGAGCCACTAGTAAGCATCTTCCATACATGGCAGGGTCATGCTATGGAGACTATAGAGCAGTCTGTTGTAGTTACAGAACATAGCTTCCCATATGAAACCAGCATACATAGAGTATCTCCTGGTGGCTTCAATTATACAAGACCAGTAGGAAGTGAAACCATTCTGCTTGCATATCTTCCATTGCTTCCATATAGAACCAGAAGTATTTACAGACAGTATCTCACAGTGGCTTCAAAGCTATAACACCAGTAGAAAGTAAGATTTTAGGCCGCAGACACTAAGGTCCATGGGGTCAATAGGTTAGATGTGTGTAAAGCTGCAACTTGTAAAAGGACAGGAAGGAAACATATGTCTCCTGCAGAATCAATGTGTCTAAATGGACAAAACCTGTATGCTTGTTTCAGCTGGGTACAGAGAGGTGTGAGAAGTCCAGGGAGTCTGGTTTGTGTGTGTGACGGAGGTGTGAGATGATCAGGGCCAGCCACAGAAGGTTTTAGGTGGTACTTTCCCTGTGACTGGTTACTCTAAATGTTGGTCCTGTCTGTCTTGGTTCATACGCCAGGATGCATGAGACTGTCATGTTCCAGAGTCCTTGTGTGAGTGAGTGAGTGAGTGTTTGTGTGTGTGTCTGTGTGTGTCTGTGTCTCTGTGTGTGTGTGTGTGTGTACTCTACAGATGTCTTCAGGACTAATGGACAACCTTTAATCTACACCAGAAGACGAGATATTAGAAATATTTGATTTTGATGGTGTATATATTTTTCATTATGACTGAGAAAGCTTTTGAAGTACCTAAGTAACAAAATAATCGCCAGCCTCTGCTGTGTTTTCTACCCAGTGCCTCTTAAGGATCTCTTCTGAATGTTGCTCAAGGAAAAGCCATTGATTTGTTCTCTGTTGTCGTGACGATGTGATAAGAGGCTTCCTTTTGATGGGACGTTGAGTCATTAAGGCTCTCATCTGGCTGTAATAGGCCTGGCTAGCTACATGCTGAACATCACTTAGACTACATTAAAGTCTGAAAATATTGAGATTATGTGATCATACAATGCTCAAATATATGCTCAAACTTTCATTTCAGGAGAGATAGGGAAGGGGGTTAGAGGAGGAGAGGAGGAGATAGGGGAGGTGGCAGAGAAGGATATAAGGAATGTGGTAGAAGAGCAGATAAGGAAGGTGGTAGAGGAACAGATAAGGAAGGTGGTAGAGGAGGATATAGGGGAGGTGGTAGAGGGGCAGAAAAGGAAGGTGGTAGGGGAGCAGGTAAATTAGATGGTAGAGGAGGAGATAAGGAACATGGTAGAGGAGGAGATAAGGGAGGTTGTAGAGGCGCAGATAAGGGAGGTGGTAGAGGAGATAAGGGAGGTGGTAGAGGAGCTAAGGAACATGGTAGAGGAGATAAGGGAGGTGGTAGAGGAAATAAGGGAGTTGGTAGAGGAGGACATAAGGGAAGTGATAGAAGAGCAGAAAAGGGAGGGGGGTAAAGGAGGATACAGGGGAGGTTGTAGACAAGGAAATAAGGAAGGTGTTAGAGGAGCAGATAAGGGAGATGGTAGAGAAAGAGATAAGGGAGGTGGTAGAGGAGAAGATAATGAAGGTGGTAGAGGAGGATATAAGGAAGGTGGTAGAGGTGGAGATAAGGAAGGTGGTAGAGGAGGATATAGGGGAGGTGGTAGAGGAGCAGATAAAGCAGATGGTGGAGGAGATAAGGGAGGTGGTAGAGGATATAAGGGAGTTGGTAGAGGAGATAAGGGAGGTGGTAGAGGAGATAAGGGAGTTGGTAGAGGAGATAAGGGAGTTGGTATAAGGGAGTTGGACGCTTGGATTGCGTCCTACCTGACAGGTCGCTCCTACCAGGTGGCGTGGCGAGAATCTGTCTCCTCGCCACGCGCTCTCACCACTGGTGTCCCCCAGGGCTCTGTTCTAGGCCCTCTCCTATTCTCGCTATACACCAAGTCACTTGGCTCTGTCATAACCTCACATGGTCTCTCCTATCATTGCTATGCAGACGACACACAATTAATCTTCTCCTTTCCCCCTTCTGATGACCAGGTGGCGAATCGCATCTCTGCATGTCTGGCAGACATATCAGTGTGGATGACGGATCACCACCTCAAGCTGAACCTCGGCAAGACGGAGCTGCTCTTCCTCCCGGGGAAGGACTGCCCGTTCCATGATCTCGCCATCACGGTTGACAACTCCATTGTGTCCTCCTCCCAGAGCGCTAAGAACCTTGGCGTGATCCTGGACAACACCCTGTCGTTCTCAACTAACATCATGGCGGTGGCCCGTTCCTGTAGGTTCATGCTCTGTAGGTTCATCCCGTTCCTGTAGGTTCAGGTTCATCCACCTCTGGCCTGCTCGCCTCCCTACCACTGAGGAAGTACAGTTCCCGCTCAGCCCAGTCAAAACTGTTCGCTGCTCTGGCCCCCCAATGGTGGAACAAACTCCCTCACGACGCCAGGACAGCGGAGTCAATCACCACCTTCCGGAGACACCTGAAACCCCACCTCTTCAAGGAATACCTAGGATAGGATAAGTAATCCTTCTCACCCCCCTTAAATGATTTAGATGCACTATTGTAAAGTGGCTGTTCCACTGGATGTCAGAAGGTGAATTCACCAATTTGTAAGTCGCTCTGGATAAGAGCGTCTGCTAAATGACTTAAATGTAAATGTAATGTAATGTAGAGGAGGACATAAGGGAAGGGATAGAATAGCAGAAAAGGGAGGAGGGTAAAGGAGGATACAGGGGAGGTTGTAGACGAGGAAATAAGGAAGGTGTTAGAGTAGCAGATAAGAGCGATGGTAGAGAAGGAGATAAGGGAGGTGATATTGGAGATAAAAAGGTGGTAGAGGAGATAAGGGAGGTGGTAGAGGAGATACGGGAGATGGTAGAGGAGATAAGGGACGTGGTAGAGGAGATACGGGAGGTGGTAGAGGAGGACATACGGGAGGTGGTATTGGAGATAAATAGGTGGTAGAGGAGTAGTTAAGGGAGGTGGTAGAGGAGATATGGGAGGTGGTAGAGGAGGAGATATGGGATGTGGTGGGGGAGCAGATAAGGAAGGTGGTAGATGAGATAAGGGGAGCAGATAAATGAGGTGATAGAGGAGGAGATAAGGGTTGTGGTAGAGGATGAGATAAGGAAGGTGGTAGAAGATGAGATAAGGGAGTGGTTAGAGGAGGAGAAAGGGAGGTTGTAGAGGAGGAGATAAGGAACATGGTAGAGGAGGAGTTATTGGAGGTGGTAGAGGAGATAAGGGAGGTGATATTGGAGATAAAAAGGTGGTAGAGGAGCAGATAAGGAAGGTGGTAGAGGAGGAGATAAGGGAGTGGTTAGAGGAGGAGAAATGGAGGTTGTAGAGGAGGAGATAAGGAAGGTGGTAGAGGAGGAGATAAGGGAGGTGGTAGAGGAGGACATAAGGGAGGTGGTATTGGAGATAAATATGTGGCAGAGGAGCAGTTAAGGGAGGTGGTAGAGGAGATAAGAGACGTGGTAGAGGAGATACGGGAGGTGGTAGAGGAGATAAGGGACGTGGTAGAGGAGATACGGGAGATGGTAGAGGAGATAAGGGACATGGTAGAGGAGATACGGGAGATGGTAGAGGAGATAAGGGACGTGGTAGAGGAGGACATAAGGGACGTGGTAGAGGAGAACATAAGGGACGTGGTAGAGGAGGACATAAGGGAGGTGGTATTGGAGATAAATAGGTGGTAGAGGAGCAGTTAAGGGAGGTGGTAGAGGAGATAAGGGACGTGGTAGAGGAGATACAGGAGATGGTAGAGGAGATAAGGGACATGGTAGAGGAGATAAGGGAGGTGGTAGAGGAGATAAGGGACGTGGTAGAGGAGATACAGGAGGTGGTAGAGGAGATAAGGGACGTGGTAGAGGAGATAAGGGAGGTGGTAGAGGAGGACATAAGGGAGGTGGTATTGGAGATATATAGGTGGTAGAGGAGCAGTTAAGGGAGGTGGTAGAGGAGGAAATAAGGGATGTGGTGGGGGAGCAAATAAGGAAGGTGGTAGATGAGATAAGGGGAGCAGATAAATGAGATGATAGAGGAGATAAGGGAGGTGGTAGGGGAGGACATAGGGGAGGTGGTAGAGGAGCAGATAAGGAAGGTGGTAGAGGAGCAGATAAGGAAGGTGGTAGAGGAGCAGATAAAGAAGGTGGTAGAGGAGCATTAGATAGAGATGGAGATAGGACAGCTAGAGTGATGATGAAAGGAGAAGAAAAAAAGAGGTGGAGATGAGAAAGTGTGAGAGGAGTGTATTTTTAGCAGCTGATCTGTCACCTGCGTTTGTGTTTCTGATCGCTGGCGTCCGTCAGACCACTGGAGCATGGCAGCCTTGGAACAACGCCAGGGAGACACGCACACACACACACACACACACACACACACACACACACACACACACACACACACACACACACACACACACACACACACACAGCTGGTGTGTTTAAGCCATGTGTGGGGGTGTTTCTCTCTGGAGGATCCTGCTGTGGATCGGAGGCCTGGTTACCATGGTGACAGCATATTTTTCCAGAATCGCTCGTATCGATCCTCAGAGAGGCGTCGACGACCCAGCAAGACAAAGATAGAGGAATGTGTGTGTGTGTGTGTGTGTGTATGTGTGTATGTATGTGTTAACGGTTCTCTAGGTTGAAATCAGGCTCCAGAGAAAACTGGTTTCTACCTCAGCTAACAGAACGCTCTGTGGTCTTGCAGCAGAGGGTTAAATAAAACACACTCTTCTTTCCTACATGTGTGTCTGTGTACGTTTGTATGTTGGTTTGACTGTTTAGGTTACTACAAGCTCCACTTCGTACGTGTGTGGAGTAGCGAACACCACTTGGTAACATGGTATCCTCGCCTGTCCCACTCCCATTCACAAGGGGGCAATAGCTACAGTTTGAATTGTTGTCTTTTCATTTAGTAAACAACAAGGAAGAGTCACATTCCCTTGCTAGTAGGAGCCTGCTAGTAGTTAGCTGCCAGCCTTGTCTGCTGGCTCAAGCCTTGCTAAAAACATAGCAAGCTATCTAACCTTTATAGCTTCTCACATCTCCATGTGAAATAATCAGATTCATAATCAAAAAATATGCCCTGGCAAATATCCTTATACTTGCCGGTGAAACATCAAATATTATCCCAGTTTGATATTCTGCTTGTGTATTCAATCCCATATCAGCTAAAATAGAACATCATGTTTTGGTCACAGAGGTTATAAAGTCACATGGCTAGCTAGTACAGCAGGTTCTACCATTTCACAATAACCTGTAATCACTAGTTATTACTTCTAAATAAAATACCTTTTGGGGTGGGTTGTTGGGTTTTCTTGGTTTCTTCTCAATTGTGGTGAAAGCGAAAGAAGAGTCTCTTGTCTTCCCTTGCTAGCAAGTTGGCTAAACACTGCAAGCTAGCTAGCGTCCCACATCTCCATGTGAAATAATTAGATTTATAATGAAATAATATGCCCTAGCAAATATTCTTATACTTGCCAGTGTAACCTACAACATTATCCTAATTTGATATGCTGCTTCAATGTATTCACTCCCATATCAGCGAAAAATCTAATCTAATCATTTTTTTATCACGGAGAAAAGAAAAAGCACATGACTATCTGTTTTAACTTAGAATAACGTTATCACTTCTAATCAAAATATATTTGGGGGGGATTCTATAAGGCTACAATGTTGTTTGACTTATTGTTTGAACAATCCCTGAGATTATATTTTGGTTATCAATGCAAAATAGGCTACTTTGATGAATAGTCTATATAGCAGATTTTTTTTTTTTTTTAAATGTAACCTTTATTTAACTAGGCAAGTCATTTAAGCACAAATTCTGATGTACAATGACGGTCTACCCTGGCCAAACCTGGACGACGCTGGGCCAACTGTGCACCGCCCTATGGGACTCCCAATCACGGCCGGATGTGATACAGCCTGGATTCAAACCAGGGACTGAAGTGACCCCTCTTGCACTGCGATGCAGTGCCTTAGACCGCTGAACCACTTGGAGCCCTAAGGAATCAAGGAACCAAGCGACAGCACTGCCCCCGCGGCAGCGGAAGGAATGATACGTTGGGTCTCAATACAGAGAGTCTTACAAGGAGCCGTTTCCCTTGTAATGAAAAACTACATCGCAAAACACTGAGCTCTGCTCCGTTGGCCCTGTCTACGAATTCTCTGCCTTTTGTCTCACTGAGGAGCATTCCAACTCAAGTTTGGAGTCTTTCCTTCTCCCCTGCTCCATCCTCCCTCCTTCCCTCACTGCCTCCCTCCATCCCTCACTGCCTCCCTGCCTCCCTGCCCCTCTCTCTCCACCCAGCTGCGTCTGAATGCAGTGTGTCTGAATGAGCTGCTAACCTTGACACTAAATCAATAACAGACCAACTCTTTGAAGAATCACAGATGGAATAAGTGCCGTCCAGCCAGGCCCCCTCTGAGCCGCCCAGTGTGTGTGTGTGTCTGTGTGTGTCGGTGTGTGTAATGTGTATTGCACAGTGTGCTGTGCAGTGAGTGTGTTTGTGTTTATTTTCTAAGGCCTTGTGCAGACTGACTGCAGTATTGCTTGTTTGAGGTCCAACAGAACAATATTAATTTCAATACCATTGCACCTCAGTTGCTGGACGAGGCTGTGGTGTGTGGTGTGTGCCACAAGAGTTCACACAGACACACGCACACGCACACGCACACGCACACGTCAAGGCAAAACCATACTCACACTACGGCTGTTTTCTACTGCCAAGACGCCCAACCCATTTCTCTTTCCTCCTCTCTTCTCCTCTCTCCTCCCCCTTCTCTCTTCTCTCTTCTCTTCCTCTCCTCCTCTCCTCCTCTCTCCTCCCCCTTCTCTCTTCTCTCTTCTCTTCCTCTCCTCCTCTCTCCTCCTCTCTCCTCCTCTCCATCCCTCTTAGAATTAATCCTATTCTTATTATCTTCTCCCCGTTCCTCTGCTTTCTTGCCTTCTCCTATTGATTTTCACTTAAATCTTTTCATCCATTTTTTTCTCCCCCATCTTTCTCTTCACTGATGGCACTAGACACGCCTTCCCTCCCTCCTCCCTTCCTCCCCTCCTCCTCCTTCCCCCTCTCCCTTTACCTCTTTCCTCATCCCACATAGTCTTTGTCCTCCCCTCTTGTCTCTTATCTTTTTCTCAGTCCTCCTTTCATCAATTCATCCACACAGACCTCCACTCCCCATTGTTTATATTTGGATGGTCTGATGGAGAATGTAGATTGCATGCAGAGTGAATATTGATATTATTACATGGATCATTACAGATTCCATGAATGCCATGCATGTTATATAGTCGTTTCTTATGGACAACGTAAAATAAACGATTTCTGATACAATATTGTTAACTGTAAGGTTCAGTCAAGGTCAAACGTTGTACAATAACATTGTTTGTCTCTAGGCTCTGGCCAATGAGATGCCAGAAAACATTGTTGTCTCCAGGCTGAGACTAACTGAACGTAGCAGGTATAAAAGAAAACGCCTGAGCCGAGTTTCCACATCCGGTTTTCAGCGGAAAAGGAAGCTAGGTTGAATTAGCTGAAAACCAGATACATCGGGTTGTTGTCAACTCCGCTAAGGGTGGGCTGTGGCCAATGAGAGGCCAGGCAAGTACAGCTAGAGAAAAAGGAAATCGTGGAGAGAGGAGATATCTCCCTGAAATATCTGCTCCTTAAACAAACATTAATTTACCTGTTGGTTATTAATTTACTAGACAGAGCACTGAACACACAAGCGCACAAGTACGCACACACACACACACACACACACACACACACACACACACACACACACACACACACACACACACACACACACACACACACACACACACACACACACACACACACACACACACACACACACACACACAAACACACACACACACACACACACACCATTGATTTCCCTTCACTGAAACACTCTGTGCAATCTTGCAGGCCTGTAATTTGAGGTAACAACAAAGTCAGTGTGTAATTTCAGCCAGGACAGAATAGGACAGACACATGAAGGGGAGAGAAAGTTTTCAGTGTTAAATGATGTGTGTGATGATGATAGCTCTGTCTGGTGTGTGTCTGAATGTGTGTCTGAATGTGTGTGTGTGTGTGTGTGTGTGTGACGATAGCAGTGTATTGTGTGACTGGCTGACAGGCACCTATAAAGGCTGTCTGAGCAGAGCAGCACTGAACAGAGAAACACTGTTATTCACACCGTTTACTGGCCATTGTCAAAACACAACTGCAATCTGGAACAGGGTTTAACTGCTTTAATGTTATTCAGTCACAGACACACCATCCCCCTCCACCTCAGCTCCCCCTCCACTAAACCCCTCCACCTCAGCTCCCCCGCCACCTTCCCTCCCCTTCCTCCACCCCCACTTTCACCATCCCTTCTTCCTACCTCCCATCTTCCCCCTGCTCTCCTTCCCTCTATCCATTCTTCCTATCTCCACCTTCCCCCTGTTCTCCTTCCCTCTATCCCTACCATATGGAACATTTTAGACAGATATAGAGCGGGGGGGATTCCAGTAAGAAGAAGATGGAGAATGGAGAATGAATAAGAACAGGTGAAAAACAGAATGGAAAGAGGCATATGGATGGAGATTTTTCTGAGAGGTGGACAGCGACCTCAGGGGGTGTAGAGGAGAGAAGGGAGGGAGTGGGGGGGGGAGGGGTAAGGGAGGGGGTGAGGAGGGGTAAAGGAGGGAGGAAGGGAGGAGGTCACAACCTTGAGTATTGATCAGGCTCCATAATTTCCACGGCGACTGGGACCCCTCTCTGAGCTGCTGCACCACATTAAACCAGAGATCCATAACACACACACACACACACACTGCTTGCTGCTCATCCAAGCAAAGGAAGAAACTGATTTAATTGTTAGAAAACAATCTGGGACTGCAGAGAGTCACTGATTCATCATGATTCCTGTGTGTCAGGCCTGACTGTATGTATGTGTGTGTGTGTGTGCTGGTGGCAAGCAGGTGGGCTGGCCACAGGGCTTTGGCTAATGACCTCAGAGATCAGACCGAAGACCTCTTCAGGCTCATCCACTGCCACTGGGCCTTATGGTGCAGGAGGCCTCACGTATAGGAGGCTTCACCTTGCAGGAGGCCTCACGGAGCAGGGGGACTGACATTCCATGATGTCCAGATACCCATTGCTATGATTGCCAGGTGGAATGGAGAAGAAGCTGAAGTGAATTGTCTGTCTTCCATCTTCCCGTATCACTTAAAGCCACCCAGCCGGTTACACACACACACACACACACACACACACACACACACACACACACACACACACACACACACACACACACACACACACACACACACACACACACACACACACACACACACACACACACACACACACACACACACACACAGCCATCAGAGCAGATTATCCCTCACTAAAGACAGATGAAGCATCAACAATCTACACATCAACTCAACTCTCACAACACCTGATCACTGGTCAGTTAATTAAGAACGATACCATTTTAGCCATAAACTATTTCCCAAGTTGGGATCAATGAAGTACTACTCATACTTTATGTGTGGACAACGTCCCAAAGTTGGGACATCTTAGGAAATATTTGGGGCACAACCATGCAATGTGCCAGGTTAGTAGAGTACTATGTCTACAGGTCCAGTTGGTCTTATAACCTCCCGATTAAATATACTAACCTTTAGTGTGAAGTCGTAAGAATAGAATGGATATTTATTATCCATTTGCACAGAAATTCAAACTGGCAGCTCTTTGGTTATTGGTCGGGCTAAATGTCTGTGCAGGTTGAATGTAATAAAGTGATATCAGGCTCTTTTGAAATGTTACCACAAGTCTCAGTCAAAGTGATTATATCTCTCTGAGATCGTGTTACACACTCTTCCTCCACTCTCTGTTATTCTTACATGCCTGTGAGTGTTTGTGTAAGAGAGAGCATGTGTGTGTCTCTGTGTGTGTTTGTGTGTCTGTATTTGTGTGTGTTTGTATGTGTGTGTGTGTGTCTGTGTTTGTATGTGTATCTGTATGTGTTTGTGTGTGTGTGTGACTATGATAGCCTACCAACTTGCAGCATCATCTTATTACTGAATGTCTGACCTGCAACAGAGTGTGTGTGTGTGGTAGGTGTGTTTGGTAGGCGTGTGTGTGTGTTGACCTGTACCTCATCCCTTTTAGGAGGAGTGAAGGCAGAGCAGTCATCTATCTGATGACCAGACCTAATCCTGTGATGGAGCTCTGTTTAATGGATTATTACACCTGACACACTGTGTGTGTGCGTGCGTGCGTGTGTGTGTGTGTGTTATGGCTCACATTGCCTCCCAGTGTTAGCGTCAGTGTACTGCCAGTCCAGTAACCGTCACTAGGAAGAGCATTAGTTCCTCTCAGTGTGTCTCTGTCCTTCGCAGCACTGGGCATGCAGACAGACGGACGTGATGGGAGAGGGACTGTGTCTGTGGGGCCGTGTGTGTGTGTGTGTGTGTGTGTGTGTGTTTCTCCTATCAGACAAAGTGTAAGCCAACATGATGTTAACACAGTAAGGGACTGTGAGAAGATGCAGCCTTAGAGAGATGATTAAATCCCCTTCTCTCTTTGTTTTAACACAGCACCCTCTAATGTACACACGCAGACACACACATTCCTCCTTGTTTTAACACACCATCCTATAAAGCAGCTCTAATGACATTAAGGAGAGTATTTTTAAACTAAGTGAAATCTGTGAGGCGCCACCCCTGTCTGCCTGCATCCTACACACACACACACACACACACACACACACACACACACACACACACACACACACACACACACACACACACACACACACACACACACACACACACACACACACACACACACACACACACACACACACACACACACACACACACACACACACGGCCCCACAGACACATGCAATCCATCATTTCTGATTACTGTCAGTACAAAGTATACAGGAATGCCTAGATGGCATAGTTGTGTTTTCCTATATTCTTCATCGTTGAGGTTTTCACTAGATTCTTGTTTCTTTAATTCTGCAGTAGAACGACTCTTAAGATAGGTTAAGATAGCTCAGCCATAAGGATAAAGAGGAGAATAGTGCCCTGTAAAGATGTTATATATAACCTACACCAGATATTGCATTGAATTCTCCAAATCTACAGAACTGTTACCTTAGCGATAAAGACCACTTTTATGAGAGGAGGAAAGGAAAGATAAGGACATGAAAGGAAAGAAATGGAAGGAATGGAAAAGAAAAGGATAAAACTGGAGACCTATGGATTTCTCCTAAATAATACAGATGTGCTAGTGAACCTGAGCTGCATGGGTGTGTGTGTGAGTGTGTGTGCATGTGTGTCTGGATGTGTATATGAGTGCATGTGGGTGTGTGTATGTGTGTGTGTGTTCCTGCAAGTGTGCATCTGTGCGTGCTTGTGTCTGATTATGTGTGCAGAACTATAACAAATATGTAAAAGATATATAACCCCCTTTAACAAATGAACCAGTGAGTGACAGAGGCCAGTGTTTGTATCTGTAATGGCAGAGAGAATGAGGAGAAGGGGAGAACGACAGCCTTTATCTTGAATGTGTTAAGTCCCTCAACGACTGATTGAGAAAGACGCGTCTTCACTGTCTAGGCGAAGCCTTTTAAGGTGCTTCAGCCAGTGTATGTGTGGTTGTGTAGTGTGTGTGGTTGTGTAGTGTATGTGTGTGTGTTTGTGTGTGTGTGTTTCTGTAGTGTGTGTGTGTGTTTGTGTAGTGTGTATATGTGTTTGTATAGTGTTGGTGTGTGTGTTTGTGTAGTGTGTGTGTGTGTGTGGTTGTGTAGTGTGTGTGTGTATGTGTGTGTGGTTGTGTAGTGTGTGTATGTGTGTTTGTGTAGTGTGTGTGTGTTTGTGTGGTGTGTATATGTGTTTGTATAGTGTGTGTGTGTGTTTGTGTAGCGTGTGTGTGTATGTGTGTTTGTGTAGTGTGTGTGTGTATGTGTGTGTGTAGTGAGTGTGTGTTAATGTGTTCTTCAGCTCTAAGGACTCCATTAGGACACATTACAAAGCCTTGATCCTTTTCATTGTGGAGTGTCCTTGGGTAGCTGGGGCGCCTCTTCCATTACACACATCTCTCTCAGTCTGTCTGTGTGTGTTATTGTGTGTGTGTGTTTCTGTGTGTTTGTGTATGTGATTAACTGGGTTCAAAACCGTGTCTCCTGCATAGCAAATGTCTGTCTTAGCCGACTGAGGGAAAGCCTAGGCATTAGCTTGGGGAGCTAACGCCAGTCTTCAGGTTTCAGGCAAGATTACTCATCACTGGATCGTGGTTAGCTGAACTACCTCCGTTACACGTGTGTGTGTGTGTGTGTGTGTGTATGTTTGTGTGTGTGTGTCTAAGTATGTGTTTACCCCCCCAAATTCTCTACGCCAGGGGTACTCAACTCTTACCCTACAAGGTCTGGAGCCTGCTGATTTTCTGCTCTACCTGATAATTAATTGCTCCCATCTGGTGTCCCAGGTCTAAATCAGTCCCTGATTAGTTGGGTCAATGAACAAATGCAGTGGAACTGGCTTCGAGGTCCAGAGTGTAGTTGGAGGGCTCTACACAGATAAAGGGTACTTTCCACACTGCCACTCAGAGAGAGCGAGGAGACATATCTAACCATCAGCTCTATCAGCTACACACTATCCAACCATCACAGCCTTGATCATTAATCACACACACAATCACAAACGCAAGCAACCTTCAGCTTCACTCGGTTCCTCCTCATCATCAGATCCTCTCCATGAATCACTTCGGTGTCTGTTTCTTCCTCTCTCTCTCCCTCTCTCTCCATATCTGTCTCAGTACTCTACTTTCTCTTCCTCTCTCTCTCTCTCCATATCTGTCTCAGTACTCTACTTTCTCTTCCTCTCTCTCTCCCTCTCCCTCTCTCTCCATATCTGTCTCAGTACTCTACTTTCTCTTCCTCTCTCTCTCCCTCTCCCTCTCTCTCTATATCTGTCTCAGTACTCTACTTTCTCTCTCTCTCCCTCTCCCTCTCTCTCCATATCTGTCTCAGTACTCTACTTTCTCTCTCTCTCCCTCTCCCTCTCTCTCCATATCTGTCTCAGTACTCTACTTTCTCTTCCTCTCTCTCTCCCTCTCCCTCTCTCTCCATATCTGTCTCAGTACTCTACTTTCTTTCTCTCTCCCTCTCCCTCTCTCTCCATATCTGTCTCAGTACTCTACTTTCTCTGTCTATCTCTCTCCTCCTTCTCTGTCTTCAATGTTGCCCGCCTACAGAAGCTCCCCAGTGGTTCACTGAGGTGTAGTGTCCACCGTTAAGGTCAGGTCCAGTTGTCCCCTATGAGGGGGATGGAGAACTATGGGGGAGGGGGTTAGGGGTCACAGGCTGCATGGTAGATAGGGCTGGAAGGAGGTGAGACAAGGAGGGGGTGAGAGAGGGGCCGGAGGGGTGTTAGGGGTCAGAGGCTGCATGGTAGATAGGGCTGGAAGGAGGTGAGAGGGGGAGGGGGAGAGAGAGGGGCCGGGGGGTGTTAGGGGTCAGAGGCTGTATGGTAGATAGGGCTGGAAGGAGGTGAGAGGGGGAGGGGGAGGGAGAGGGGCCGGAGGGGTGTTAGGGGTCAGAGGCTGCATGGTAGATAGGGCTGGAAGGAGGTGAGAGGGGGAGGGGGAGGGGTGAGAGAGGGGCCGGAGGGGTGTTACGGGTCAGAGGCTGCATGGTAGATAGGGCTGGAAGGAGGTGAGAGGGGGAGGGGTGAGAGAGGGGCCGGAGGGTGTTAGGGGTCAGAGGCTGCATGGTAGATAGGGCTGGAAGGAGGTGAGAGGGGGAGGGGGAGGGGTGAGAGAGGGGCCGGAGGGGTGTTAGGGGTCAGAGGCTGCATGGTAGATAGGGCTGGAAGGAGGTGAGAGTGGGAGGGGTGAGAGAGGGGCCGGAGGGTGTTAGGGGTCAGAGGCTGCATGGTAGATAGGGCTGGAAGGAGGTGAGAGGGGGAGGGGTGAGAGAGGGGGCGGAGGGGTGTTAGGGGTCAGAGGCTGCATGGTAGATAGGGCTGGAAGGAGGTGAGAGGGGGAGGGGTGAGAGAGGGGCCGGAGGGTGTTAGGGGTCAGAGGCTGCATGGTAGATAGGGCTGGAAGGAGGTGAGAGGGGGAGGGGTGAGAGAGGGGCCGGAGGGTGTTAGGGGTCAGAGGCTGCATGGTAGATAGGGCTGGAAGGAGGTGAGAGGGGGAGGGGTGAGAGAGGGGCCGGAGGGTGTTAGGGAAGAGGGGATAGGGAGAGAGAGGTGACTTTTCAAGGACAGATGGTCAATGTTGGGCAAGATGTACTGTATCCTCATTGAATTGGGTAGTTTAGTTGCTAATAGAAACCATTTCAACTGGGCCTAATCAACACCTGAATTACTGGCATGATCAATGTGAATAATATGATGTGATGTCTTTAGGGGTGGATTAGTTATTTCATTGGATAAGAATAACAGAGAATCAGGTGAGTATTCAGGGTATTTAAAGATAGTCATGAAGGTTACTGAGTTTAGAGTGTTTAGAGTGAATCCCTGTCTTCAGTCTGATATTAACTTACTCACTCTTTAGGGACTCCTAATGGACTACATTCATTTAATTACAGCTCTTGATTAACATGCTTTATCGATGCACCCGTGTATCTGTGTGTGTGTGTGTGGTGTGTGGTGTGTGGTGTGTGTAGTGTGTGTGTGTGGGGGGTGTGTGGTGTGTGTGTGTTAAAGGACATGAGTAGGGAGTGAGGAAGTGTGATAGAGAACAAAAGTTAGAATGGGATAATTGGATGAGGTAGTTGGAGAAAGAGAACCAACAATATACAGTGTTATGTCAGAATCCTTTCAGCAGCTAGCCGACAGTTGATTGGTTGGCTTGAACCTGAATTAAAGTTTAAGGGAGACTAACTGCTAGTACTATTATCCTAACACGGGGGCCACATTCTTCAATGAGGTGTCACTGTAAATAAGAATTTGTTCTTAACTGACTTGCCTTGGTTAAATTAAAAAAAGGTCTGGAGGACCGCACTGAAAATGTGTTATATTTCATCACTCAAAATTTGACTAAAAATGGACCTCTATCCAGGGCTCTAAAGTGAGGTCGGATATGCAACAAAATATTTATTTGTGCGACATGGAGCTTTATTTTGGGAGCACCAGTACTTAACAATATTTCACCGCAACACTTCTCTACACCGTTCAAACAAGACAGGCTGCTTCCCGTGGCTGCTGGCTGCCCCCCCGTGGCTGCCTCCCGTGGCTGCTGGCTGCCCCCCGTGGCTGCTGGCTGCTCCACATGGCTGCTGGCTGCCCCCCGTGGCTGCTGGCTGCCTCCCGTGGCTGCTGGCTGCCCCCCATGGCTGCTGGCTGCCTCCCGTGGCTGCTGGCTGCCTCCCGTGGCTGCTGGCTGCCCCCCGTGGCTGCTGGCTGCCCCCCCATGGCTGCTGGCTGCCTCCGGTGGCTGCTGCCTGCCTCCGTGGCTGCTGGCTGCCTCCCGTGTCTGCTGGCCGGCCCCGTGGCTGCTGGCTGCCCCCCGAGGCTGCTGGCTGCCCCCCGTGGCTGCTGGCTGCCCCCCGTGGCTTCTGGCTGCCTCATGTGGCTGCTGGCTGCCCCCCGTGGCCGCTGGCTGCCCCCCGTGGCTGCTGGCTGCCCCCCGTGGCTGCTGGCTGCCCCCCGTGGCTGCTGGCTGCCTCCGGTGGCTGCTGGCTGCCCCCCGTGGCTGCTGGCTGCCTCCCGTGGCTGCTGGCTGCCTCCCGTGGCTGCTGGCTTCCATTTTCCGGGCCACACACATCAAGACCCGCTCCCTGCCACTCAAGCAGTTAGCACACAGCTCCCCCTCACTGTTATTCTCTCAGAATGCTGTCAGTTCAAGCACTCAACACAGGTTCTTCCAAAAAAACAAAGATGCTGCTTTCCATGTTGCTTTGGTTGTCTTCCTCTCAGGCTTCCATGTCCTCTCCCTGGACCTCCTTAATGTCTACCTCTTTAACATAGTCCACCTCTTGAACATCAGACTCTGAGGCCTCATCTTCACTGTCACTTTCCAACCTTGTTGAGGATGGCTCATTGTCAGGCTCAAAAAGCCTCATATTTGTCCAGATGGCCACTAATCTTTCAACCCTTGTATTGGTCAGCCTGTTGCGTTCTTTGGTGTGTGTGTTCCCAAACAAGGACCAGTGGCGCTCTGAGGCGGCTGATGTTGGTGGGATTTTTTTATTTTTTATTATTTTTTTATTTCACCTTTATTTAACCAGGTAGGCTAGTTGAGAACAAGTTCTCATTTGCAACTGCGACCTGGCCAAGATAAAGCTTAGCAGTGTGAACAGACAACACAGAGTTACACATGGAGTAAACAATTAACAAGTCAATAACACAGCACAAAAAAAGGGGAGTCTATATACATTGTGTGCAAAAGGCATGAGGAGGTAGGCAAATAATTACAATTTTGCAGATTAGCACTGGAGTGATAAATGATCAGATGGTCATGTACAGGTAGAGATATTGGTGTGCAAAAGAGCAGAAAAGTAAATAAATAAAAACAGTATGGGGATGAGGTAGGTGAAAATGGGTGGGCTATTTACCAATAGACTATGTACAGCTGCAGCGATCGGTTAGCTGCTCAGATAGCACATGTTTGAAGTTGGTGAGGGAGATAAAAGTCTCCAACTTCAGGGATTTTTGCAATTCGTTCCAGTCACAGGCAGCAGAGTACTGGTACGAAAGGCGGCCAAATGAGGTGTTGGCTTTAGGGATGATCAGTGAGATACACCTGCTGGAGCGCGTGCTACGGATGGGTGTTGCCATCGTGACCAGTGAACTGAGATAAGGCGGAGCTTTACCTAGCATGGACTTGTAGATGACCTGGAGCCAGTGGGTCTGGCGATGAATATGTAGCGAGGGCCAGCCGACTAGAGCATACAAGTCGCAGTGGTGGGTGGTATAAGGTGCTTTAGTGACAAAACGGATGGCACTGTGATAAACTGCATCCAGTTTGCTGAGTAGAGTGTTGGAGGCAATTTTGTAGATGACATCGCCGAAGTCGAGGATCGGTAGGATAGTCAGTTTTACTAGGGTAAGTTTGGCGGCGTGAGTGAAGGAGACTTTGTTGCGGAATAGAAAGCCGACTCTTGATTTGATTTTCGATTGGAGATGTTTGATATGAGTCTGGAAGGAGAGTTTACAGTCTAGACAGACACCTAGGTACTTATAGGTGTCCACATATTCAAGGTCGGAACCATCCAGGGTGGCGATGCTCGTCGGGCATGCGGGTGCAGGCAGCGATCGGTTGAAAAGCATGCATTTGGTTTTACTGCCGTTTAAGAGAAGTTGGAGGCCACGGAAGGAGTGTTGTATGGCATTAAAGCTCGTTTGGAGGTTAGATAGCACAGTGTCCAAGGACGGGCCGGAAGTATATAGAATGGTGTTGTCTGCGTAGAGGTGGATCAGGGAATCGCCCGCAGCAAGAGCAACATCATTGATATATACAGAGAAAATAGTCGGCCCGAGAATTGAACCCTGTGGCACCCCCATAGAGACTGCCAGAGGACCGGACAGCATGCCCTCCGATTTGACACACTGAACTCTGTCTGCAAAGTAATTGGTGAACCAGGCAAGGCAGTCATCCGAGGATGATGGAGGCAGCAGGGGAAAGAGACACAAATTCCCTTCCACCAGGTGGCTGATGAGATATGTTGGCACGACTGCCATATTGCATCTCCATCCCAAAGCCCTTGCTTGGAAGTGTACTTTGCCAGACTGCCAAGAACCTTGCCCTCATCCAGGCCGAGGTGGCGAGACACGGTAGTGATGACACCATAGACCATTGCCAGCATACTTGGGGTCTAACATGTATGCTGCGGGGGTCCAACATGTATTTCAGAACTGCAGTTTCCTCTGCTTGGAGCAACAGTGTAGTGGGCAAGGCAGTACGGATTTCTTCTCTTACATCTGAAAGCAGAGTCTGAACATCAGACAGGATGGCATTGTCTCCCTCAATCCGTGCAATGGCTACTGCTATAGGTTTCAGGATTTTCAGGCTGCTTACCATTTACCACTCAAAATACATCATCCAGGAGGATCCTCTTGATGGGGCTGTCCATATCGGCAGACTGTGATATGGCCATTTCTTGGAGAGACTCCTTCCCCTCCACAAGACTGTCAAACATGATGACAACACCACCCCAACAGGTGTTGCTGGGCAGCTTCAATGTGGTGCTCTTATTCTTTTCACTTTGCTTGGTGAGGTAGATTGCTGCTATAACTTGATGACCCTTCACATACAGTTGAAGTCGGAGGTTTACATACACCTTAGCCAAATACATTTAAACTCTGTTTTTCACAATTCCTGACATTTAATCCTAGTAAATATTCCCTGTCTTAGGTCAGTTAGGATCACCACTTTATTTTAAGAATGTGAAATATCAGAATAATAGTAGAGATAATTATTTATTTCAGCTTTTATTTCTTCCATCACATTCCCAATGGATCAGAAGTTTACATACACTCAATTAGTATTTGGTAGCATTGCCTTTAAATTGTTTAACTTAGGTCAAACGTTTCAGGTAGCCTTCCACAAGCTCACCACAATAAGTTGGGTGAATGTTGGCCAATTCCTCCTGACTGAGCTGGTGTTACTGAGTCAGGTTTGTAGGCCTCCTTGCTCACATACACTTTTTCAGTTCTGCCCCCAAATTTTCTATAGGATCGAGTTCAGTGCTTTGTGATGACCACTCCAATACCTTGACTTTGTTGTCCTTAAGCCATTTTGCCACAACTTTAGAAGAATGCTTGGGGTCATTGTCCATTTTGAAGACCCATTTGCGACCAAGCTTTAACTTCCTGGCTGATGTCTTTAATGTTGCTTCAATATATCCACATAATTGTCCTGCCTCATAATGGCATTTATTTTGTGAAGTGCACCAGTCCCTCCTGCAGCAAAACACCCCGACAACATGCTTCACGTTTGGGATTGTAACGGTTTTCTTGAGTTGAAGGAGAGGCGGACCAAAACGCAGCGTGGTTATTATTCATGGTTCTTTAATAAAGAAACTATACATGAATAGACTAACAAAACAATAAATGTAAGAAAACCTAAACAGCCTATCTGGTGAAAACAAACACAGAGACAGGAACAATCACCCACAAAACCCAACACCAAACAGGCTACCTAAATATGGTTCCCAATCAGAGACAATGACTAACACCTGCCTCTGATTGAAAACCACATCAGGCTAAACACAGAAACAGACAAACTAGACACACAACATAGAATGCCCACTCAGATCACACCCTGACCAAACAAAACATAGAAACATACAAAGCAAACTATGGTCAGGGTGTGACAGTACCCCCCCCAAGGTGCGGACTCCGGCCGCAAAACCTGAACCTATTGGGGAGGGTCTGGGTGGGCACCTGTCTGCGGTGTATAGTGCCTGCTCAGCGTGTCTGGTCACCGGTACGCAGTTTTGGTCCAGGGTATCCTGCGCCGGCTCTGCGTGCTGTGTCTCCGGGGCGCTGGGAGGGTGCAGTGCGTCCTATGCCTGCGCTCCGCTCGTGCCGGGCAAATGTGGGAGTGGAGCCTAAGGGAGAGGTGTGCTTAGTAGGCACTAGATCTCCCGTGCTTACCCACAGCCCGGTTCAACCTGTGCCTGCACTCTGGAGGGTCTGGGCTAGAGTAGTGATCCAGCCTGGGGGAATGGTGCCAAGGCTGCACACCAGAGCTCCAGTGCTCCCCCACAGCCTGGTCCTTCAGGTGCCTCCTCCTAACACCAGGCCTCCTGGAGGTCTCCCCAGCCTGGTGGGTCCTGTGGCAGCCCCACGCACCAGGCTGTCTCTCTGTCTCCTCCCTACAGGTGGTCCTGTCTGTCCGGCGCTGCCAGAGTCTCCCACCTGTCCGGCGCTGCCGGAGTCTCCCACCTGTCCGGCGCTGCCAGAGCCTCCCTCCTCTCCAGCGCTGCCGGAGTCTCCCGCCTGTCCAGCGCTGCCGGAGCCTCCCTCCTCTACAGCGCTGCCGGAGTCTCCCACCAGCCCAGAGGCGCCAGATCCCCTCAGCCCAGAGGCGCCCGAGCTGCCGCCCTTCTGTCCCGAGCTGCCCCTCTGTCCAGTAGGGTCATTTAGAAGTGTTGCCATGGTTAGGAAGCTACGGAGGCGGACAATGAGGCGGACTAATACGATGGTGAAGTGCGTTCGGCGTCCCGCGCCAGAGCCGCCACCGCGGACAGACGCCCACCCAGACCCTCCCCTATAGGTTAAGGTTTGCGGCCAGAGTCCGCACCTTTGGGGGGTGGGGGGGTGGGTACTGTCACGTTCTGACCTTTATTTCCTTTGTTTTGTATTCATTATTTAGTATGGTCAGGGTGTGAGTTGGGGTGGGCAGTCTATGTTTGATTTTCTATGATTTGGGGATTTCTATGTTTCGGGCCTCGTATGGTTCTCAATCAGAGGCAGGTGTCATTAGTTGTCTCTGATTGAGAATCATACTTAGGTAGCCTGGGTTGCACTCTTTGTTTGTGGGTGATTGTCTATGTTGATTGCTTGTTTCGGCACAGTTCTCATTAGCTTCACGGTTGTTATTTTGTTTGTTGTTTTTGTATACTGTTTCAGTGTTCAGTGTTTTCTTTATTAAAATTCCTGATGAACACATACCACGCCGCATTTTGGTCCTCCGATCCTTCTCGCGACCGTGACATGGATGTTGTTCTTCGGCTTGCAAGCCTCCCCCTTTATCCTCCAAACATAACGATGGTCATTATGGCCAAACAGTTCTATTTTTGTTTTATCAGACCAGAGGACAGTTCTCCAAAAAGTATGTTTTTTGTCCCCATGTGCAATTGCAAAACGTAGTCTGGCTATTTTATGGCGGTATTGAAGTGGTTTCTCGCTGGCTGAGCGGCTGAGCGGCCTTTTATATCGATATAGGACTCGTTTTACTGTGGATATAGATACTTTTGTACCTGTTTCCTCTAGCATCTTCACAATGTCCTTTGCTGTTGTTCTGGGAGTGATTTTCGCACCAAAGTACGTTCATCTCTATGAGACAGAGCGCGTCTCCTTCCTGAGTGGTATGACGGCTACGTGGGCCCATGGTGTTTATACTTGCGTACTATTGTTTGTACAGATGAACGTGGTATCTTCAGGCGTTTGCAAATTGCTTCCAAGGATGAACCAGACTTGTGGAGGTCTACAATTGTTTTTCTGAGGTCTTGACTAATTTATTTTTGTTTTCCCACGATGTCAATTAAAGAGGCACTGAGTTTGAAGGTAGGCCTTGAAATACACCCACAGGTACACCTCCAATGGACTCAAATGATGTCAATTCGCCCTTTTAGAAGCTTCCAAAGCCATGACATAATTTTCTGGAATTTTCCAAGCTGTTTAAAGGCACAGAAGTATGTAAACTTCTGACCCACTGGAATTGTGATACAGTGAATTATAAGTGAAATAATCTGTCTGTAAACAATTGTTTGAAAAATGACTTGTGTCATGCACAATGTAGATGTTCTAACTGACTTGCCAAAACTATAGTTTGTTAACAAGGAATGTGTGGAGTGGTTAAAAAACAAGTTTTAATGACTCCAACATGAGTGTATTTAAACCTCTAACTTCAACTGTACCTAACCATTTTCTTGGCTCTCTTGTAGAGTGTATCCATTGTTTTCATTGCCATGATGTCCTTGATGAGCAGATTCTTGCATGAGCAGTACATTCAATGGGTGTGATGTGAGGGTAGGACTCCTCCACTTTAGACCAAGCAGCCTTCATGTTTCGCAGCATTGTCTGTCACCAGTGCAAATACCTTCTGTGGTCCAAGGTCATTGATGACTGCCTTCGGCTCATCTGCAATGTAGAGACCGATGTGTCTGTTGTCCCTTGTGTCTGTGTTTCCTGTAGAATAATGGTTGAGGGGTGGAGGTGATGTAGTTAATTATTCCTTGCCCAACGAACATTTGACCACCCATCAGAGATGATTGCTTTCTCTATGATTTGCTTGACCTTCACTTGAACTCTGTTGAACTCTGCATCTTGCAAATTAGTAGATAAAGCATGTCTGGTTGGAGGGGTGTATGATGGGTGAAGAACATTCAGAAATGTCTTCCAAACACATTGCCTGTGATTATCAGAGGTGAACCAGTTGCATACACAGCTCGAGCAAGACATTCATCAGGATTTCTCTGACTACGTTCCTCTATTGAGTCAAAAAACGTCTGATTCCAGGAGGAACATGAGCTGTTATCGATAAGGTGTCTGATTCATCGTTTTCACCTCGAATAGAAGTAGAGGGACCTTTGTCAGAGGTTGCTTGTTGTGAGTGCTGAGGGAACTTTATGCACTTGGCCAGATGATTCTGCATCTTTGTTGCATTCTTCACATATGATTTGACAAAGTATTTGCAAATGTACGCAGCTTTTCCTTCTACATTAGCTGCAGTGTAATGTCTCCACACATCAGATAGTACCTGTGGCATTTTTCTGTCAAGATAAAAAAACAAAAAAACAAATACAATTCCATGTACAGATAAATAGTTAAGCAGTTATATTAAACAACCCCTTTGTAAGATACATGTTTTAAATTGAAACATGTATGGAAACAGGTGAATTAACACTCCTCAGTTAGCAGGTACACGCAAGCTAAAACCCACATTGTAGCAAAAACGAACTCAGAAATTGTTAACAAGTTAGAACTTTTTTCAAACACTTTACTGTAGGCTACTATTTACTAGTTAACAAAAAATCATATATGTCATATAAAATATTTACACCCCAACCATTATTGTAATCAAAACATACAATAAATCATGTAGTCCTTGGCTCAGACAGTGTAGTAGTGTGGGCTCAATAGCATCTCATTAGTGTGCAAGATCACTAAGAATCAGCTGTACATGTGATGGAAGAGTGCACTGCACATGTGATGGAAGAATGCACTGTGCATGCAGATGTTTGCAATTCCATTGAATTAGGGATAGTTTAACCAAAATATGCCACAATACCTAAAATGGCATTATATGTATCCCACAAAAAAAGGTTAATTGTTATAAGCTAACTTTTTTGATGAATTTATGCAAAATTCCCCAAATTCCAAGGCTTAATTTCCCTGTAACGGTAAATGAGTGAATAGGTGTGGAGTCAGGCGCAGAGAGCAAAGGATACGGGAAAAACACGCTTTAATGTCGAGAAAATCACAAGAACAAAAATCAGGCGAACAACACGTGAAAAAATAAAGGACAGCGAAAAAACCCGAAAATGCAAAACACTAACCACTCTAACACATACAGAATCACCCACCACAACAGGACCAAGCGGCGTGGTAACAGGCAACAGCAGCAGCAGTGAAAAGACTTTCTGGACTTGGGAGGAAATCCTCGACGGGAGAGGACCCTGGGCTAAACCAGGGGAGTGTAGCCGCCCCAAGGTGCAGCAGGAGAAGGAATGGACATGGGAGGACGAATTGTTCGGAGGAGGACCCTGGGATCAGCCTGGAGAATATCGCCGCCCCAAAGAAGAACTGGAGGCGGCGAGAGCTGAGAGGCGCTGGTATGAGGAGGCAGCGCGGCGACGCGGATGGAAGCCTGAGAGCTCACAGGGAGTATGGCTACGCCAGGTAGGAGACCTGCGCAAACTTCCTGTGCTTACCGGGGGGCTAAAGAGACCGGAGTGGAGCGCACGGTGTCTCCAGTGCGGGTGCATAGCCCGGTGCGGTACATACCAGCTCCTCGTATTGGCCGGGCTAGAGTGGGCATCGAGCCAGGTAAGGTTGGGCAGGCTCGGTGTTCAAGAGCTCCAGTGCGCCTGCACGGTCCCGGTCTATCCTGTGCCACCTCCACACACCAGTCCTCCGGTGGCAGCTCCCCGCACCAGGCTTCATGTGCGTGTCCTCGGCCCAGTACCACCAGTGCCAGCACCACGCATCAGGTCTACAGTGCGCCTCGCATCTCCAGCGCTGCCCGAGCCTTCCTCCTCTCCTGCTCTGTCGGAGTCTCCCGCCTGTTCAGCGCTGCCCGAGCCTTCCTCCTCTCCTGCGCTGCCGGAGCCTGCCGCCTGTTCAGCGCTGCCAGAGCCTTTCTCCTCTCCTGCGCTGCCGGAGTCTCCCGCCTGTTCAGCGCAGCCAGAGCCTTCCTCCTCTACCGCGCTGCTGGAGTCTCCCGCCTGTTCAGTGCTGCCAGAGCCTTCCTCCTCTACAGCGCTGCTGGAGTCTCCTGCCTGTTCAGCGCAGCCAGAGCTGCCAGTCTGCATGGAGCAGCCAGAGCTGTCAGTCTTCATGGAGCAGCCAGAGCTGCCAGTCTGCATGGAGCAGCCAGAGCTGTCAGTCTGCAAGGAGCTGCCAGTCTGCAAGGAGCTGCCAGTCTGCAAGGAGCCGCCAGAGCTGCCAGTCTGCAAGAAGCCGCCAGAGCTGTCAGTCTACTTGGAGCAGCCAGAGCCGCCAGTCAGCTTGGAGCAGCCAGATCCGTCAGTCTGCCAGGATCCGCCAGTCAGTCAGACTCTTCCAGATCTGCCAGTCAGCCAGACTCTTCCAAATCCGCCAGTCAGCCAGACTCTTCCAGATCTGCCAGTCAGCCAGACTCTTCCAGATCTGCCAGTCAGCCAGACTCTTCCAGATCTGCCAGTCAGCCAGACTCTTCCAGATCTGCCAGTCAGCCAGACTCTTCCAGATCTGCCAGTCAACCAGACTCTTCCAGATCTGCCAGTCAACCAGACTCTTCCAGATCCGCCAGTCAACCAGACTCTTCCAGATCCGCCAGCCAGCCAGGATCTGCCGGATCCAACTACCTGCCTGAGCTTCCTCTCAGTGCTGAGCTTCCTCTCAGTGCTGGGCTTCCTCTCAGTGCTGGGCTTCCTCTCAGTGCTGGGCTTCCTCTCAGTGCTGGGCTTCCTCTCAGTGCTGAGCTTCCCCTCAGTGCCGAGCTTACCCTCAGTCCCGAGCTGCCCCTCAGTCCAGTGTGGTTCTGGGTGAGGACTACTAGGCCATGTTCGGCGGCGAGGGTGGACTATCCTAGGACGCAAGGGGGAGGAACTAAGACATTGATAGAGTGGGGTCCACGTCCCGCGCCGGAGCCGCCACCATGGACAGACGCCCACCCGGACCCTCCCTATTGTTTTGATGTGCGCCCGGGAGTCCGCACCTTGGGGGGGGGGGGTTCTGTCACGCCCTGGTCGAAGTACATTATGTTTGTCTTCATTTATTTGGTCAGGCCAGGGTGTGACATGGGTTATTGTGGTGTGTTTTTGTCTTGGGGTTTTGTGGGGTGTCTAGCGTAGTCTATTGCTGCCTGAGGCGGTTCTCAATCAGAGTCAGGTGATTATCGTTGTCTCTGATTGGGAACCATATTTAGGTAGCCATATTCTTTGAGTGTTTTGTGGGTGATTGTTCCTGTCTCTGTGTTTGTAGTCACCAGATAGGCTGTATAGGTTTTCATGTTCCGTTTGTTGTTTTGTATCGTAAGTTTTTTCATGTCTCGTTCATTTACATTAAAGAACATGAGTAAACCCCACGCTGCATTTTGGTCCGCTTCTCCTTCAACAGACGAACGCCGTTACATTCCCATGAAAAATTACGGAAATTTACCAGAAAGTTTCCAGACCCTTTGCAACCCTAGTAAGGACACAAACATTGTGTAATTTGGGTGAACTATATCTTTGAAATAGGGCTGGAAGAAAATCCTGCTTGCTGGGTTGGCCTCCCCTGAAGTGCTGGGTGTTTGAAAATGTTCTTGAATTAACAATTAATTTCTCAATCACCCAACTTTCAAGCATCTGAATTAATATTATTCGAGAATAATGAATACCAATATTCACGTGGTTTATGACTACTAGTTGAAGATCAATATTCATGTGGTTTATGACTACTAGTTGAAGATCAATATTCATGTGGTTTATGACTACTAGTTGAAGATCAATATTCATGTGGTTTATGACTACTAGTTGAAGATCAATATTCATGTGGTTTATGACTACTAGTTGAAGATCCTTGTCATCGTCTTACTCTACATGGACAACATATGAGTTTGTGTGTTGTGAGTCCCCTTAACATCGCTGACTAGCATGTTCACAATACTAAAATATTACATTTGATTTGATTCCTGGAGCATTTAATATCCAATGCTTATTTATATGACTTTTTCAAAACTGTCCATGAATGGCTGCAAAAATACATAGCCTCATATAATTTATTTTTAAAGACATAAGTAGGCATATCAAATTTCAAATATGTGATTATGCTGGCAATACTGGGAAAAAGTGGAATAATACAATACGTTTGTGATAACATTAGTGTTGTTGCTGACAAGCAGAGTAATTCCCCTGCATGTCAGACCATTGTTTAGAGGGAGAAATGTTCCACTGATCAGACTAAAAGTACATAAATAATCAAATCTCCTGAAGACACGATGACACATCTGCCCCAACTCCCTAACCAAATTACTGTTCTATTTATTGTCCCCCCTCTAGAATAATAAAACTTCCACGTTTGGGTTCATAATCTGTTTGACAAAATTATTTTCATAGTTACAAATCAGGTCACTGTAACGGTTTTCATGCGGTGAAGGAGAGTCGGACCAAAATGCAGCGTGTAGATTGCGATCCATGTTTAATCAACAAACGTAAACACGAATCAATACAAATACTACAAAACAAAGAACGTAAACGAACGTAACGAAAACCAAAACAGCCTATACTAGTGTAAACTAACAAAGCGACAGGAACAAGGACACTAAGGACAATCACCCACGAAACACACAAAGAATATGGCTACCTAAATATGGTTCCCAATCAGAGACAACGATAATCACCTGACTCTGATTGAGAACCGCCTCAGGCAGCCATAGACTAACGCTAGACATCCCACAAAACCCCAAGACAAAAACACATCACAATAACCCATGTCACACCCTGGCCTGACCAAATAAATGAAGAATAAACATAATATATTTCAACCAGGGCGTGACAGAATCCCCCCCTAAGGTGCGGACTCCCGGACGCACATCAAAACAATAGGGAGGGTCCGGGTGGGCGTCTGTCCATGGTGGCGGCTCCGGCTCCGGTGCGGGACGTGGAACCCACTCTATAAATGTCTTAGTCCCCCTTCCTCGCGTCCTAGGATAGTCCACCTTCGCCGCCGACCATGGCCTAGTAGTCCTCACCCAGAACCCCACTGGACTGAGTGTCAGCTCGGGACTGAGGGGCAGCTCGGGACAGAGGGGCAGCTCGGGACTGAGGGGCAGCTCGGGACTGAGGGGCAGCTCGGGACAGAGGGGCAGCTCGGACAGAGGGGCAGCTCGGGACAGAGGGGAAGCTCGGGACAGAGGGGCAGCTCGGGACAGGGGCAGCTCAGCACTGAGGGGCAGCTCAGCACTGAGGGGAAGCTCAGCACTGAGGGGAAGCCCAGCACTGAGAGGAAGCCCAGCACTGAGAGGAAGCCCAGCACTGAGAGGAAGCCCAGCACTGAGAGGAAGCTCAGCACTGAGAGGAAGCTCAGGCAGGTAGTTGGCTCCGGCAGATCCTGGCTGGCTGGCGGATCTGGAAGAGTCTGGTTGACTGGCAGATCTGGAAGAGTCTGGTTGACTAGCAGATCTGGAAGAGTCTGGCTGACTGGCAGATCTGGAAGAGTCTGGCTGACTGGCGGATCTGGAAGTCTGGCTGACTGGCGGATCTGGAAGAGTCTGGCTGACTGGCGGTTCCGGCAGATCCTGGCTGACTGGCGGTTCCGGCAGATCCTGGCTGACTGGCGGTTCCGGCAGATCCTGGCTGACTGGCGGTCTGGGCAGGCTGGCGGCACTGGGCAGACTGGCGGCACTGGGCAGACTGGCGGCACTGGGCAGACTGGTGGCGCTGGGCAGACTGGTGGCGCTGGGCAGACTGTTGGCACTGGGCAGACTGGTGGCGCTGGGCAGACTGGCGGCACTGGGCAGACTGGCAGCGCTGGGCAGACTGTTGGCACTGGGCAGACTGGCGGCGCTGGGCAGACTGGCGGCACTGGGCAGACTGGCAGCTCTGGCTGCTTCATGCAGACTGGCAGCTCTGGCTGCTTCATGCAGACTGACAGCTCTGGCTGCTCCATGCAGGCTGGCAGCTCTGGCTGCTCCATGCAGGCTGGCAGCTCTGGCTGCTCCATGCAGACTGGCAGCTCTGGCTGCTCCATGCAGACTGGCAGCTCTGGCTGCTCCATGCAGGCTGGCAGCTCTGGCTGCGCTGAACAGGCAGGAGACTCCAGCAGCGCAGGAGAGGAGGAAGGCTCTGGCTGCGCTGAACAGGCGAGGCGCACAGTATGTCTGATTCGTGGTGCTGGCACTGGTGGTACTGGGCCGTGGACACGCACAAGGAAGCCTGGTGCGGAGAGCTGCCACCGGAGGGCTGGGGTGTGGAGGTGGTACTGGGTAGACCGGACCGTGCAGGCGCACTGGAGCTCTTGAGCACCGAGCCTGCCCAACCTTACCTGGCTCGATGCCCACTCTAGCCCGGCCGATACGAGGAGCTGGAATATACCGCACCGGGCTATGCACCCGCACTGGGGACACCGTGCACACCCCTGCATAACACGGTGCCTGCCCGGTCTCTCTAGCCCCCCGGTAAGCACAGGGAGTTTGCACAGGTCTCCTACCTGGCGTAGCCCTACTCCCTGTGAGCCCCCCCCCAAGAAATTTTTGGGGCTGACTCTCGGGCTTCCTTGCCAACCGTGTTCCCTCATAACGCCGGGTCCTCTCTCCGGCTGCCTCTGCTCTCCTAAGTGCCTCCACCTGTTCCCATGGGAGGCGATCTCTTCCAGCCAGTATTTCCTCCCATGTGTAGCAACCCTTGCCATCCAATATATCGTCCCATGTCCAATCCTCATTGCGCCGCTGTTGCTGCCTTTGTTGCTTCTCCTGTGGCTCCTGCCTGTTGACACGCTGCTTGGTCCGTTTGTGGTGGGTGATTCTGTAACGGTTTTCATGCGGTGAAGGAGAGTCGGACCAAAATGTAGCGTGTAGATTGCGATCCATGTTTAATCAACAAACGTAAACACGAATCAATACAAATACTACAAAACAAAGAACGTAAATGAACGTAACGAAAACCTAAACAGCCTATACTAGTGTAAACTAACACCGCGACAGGAACAAGGACACTAAGGACAATCACCCACAAAACACACAAAGAATATGGCTGCCTAAATATGGTTCCCAATCAGAGACAACGATAATCACCTGACTCTGATTGAGAACCGCCTCAGGCAGTCATAGACTAACGCTAGACATCCCACAAAACCCCAAGACAAAAACACACCACAATAACCCATGTCACACCCTGGCCTGACCGAATAAATGAAGAATAAACATAATATATTTAGACCAGGGCGTGACAGTCACCCTACCAAACTTCCCTGCTAAAACATACTGCAGGTCTGTCTGCTGCCTTTTCCTTGTCACAGCCTAAACGGCAATCACCAAACTAGGGGACGAGTGTGGATGAATCGACTTTAGCACATGCTGTCGAAAGGCTGCATTCTGCAATAGCAACCTAATTTTGTTGACAACATTGTACATAAAACAGCGTTACCGTGCTACTCTTTCTCAGTGGTGATTCTAACATAGAAATGTTCTGGAGGCAGACAAAACAAATATAGATTTTTATACATGCCAGCAAAGCCACAACACAACACTAACACTACATTAATTGCACTATAACGGTGTCAAATTGTGCCCACAAACTGTGGACACTGACTCTGCTGTCCCAACAGCAGAGTCCCAACAGCAGTCCCGACATCTTACCACTGCTACACCTGGCTATCAGTGGAGCTTTGTCTGGCAGTGAAACAGTTCATTCAACCTCATTTACTGTCTTAAAAAAACATAGGTGAAATGGATGACTTGCTTAAATAAATGTGGTTCCTACTGACAATTGAGATGTACAAACTATAGCATAAGTGGACGACGAGCGGATAAGAAACCATCCGTAATTTCGATTAAGACATTAATGAGCGAGCTAAGACGGGCGTAGTCAATATAACTATTTGTTCAGCACTTTGAAATGTACAGCGACAGAATTCAGAACATGGGCCGTTCTTACAGTATTCTCCCTGTATACCAAGTCAGAACCATAGGATAAATAAAGGGTCATGTAAGCTGATAATGAAAGCTCTTACAATATTCAATGATTACATTTCCCTAAAACAGGCTACAGGCTACAAGTGCACCACCAAGTCAGAACAGTAGGTGAAATTAAAAGGGGGAAAAGGGACCAAATTATTAAGGTGAGGCACATGGGCTACTAACAGCTTACTACACAACATACACTTAGCATTACTTTCTTAGTTGCAGTATTCATATCTTCCTGGCATATTACATAATTAGGCAGCAGCATACAATACATTTTTGTACTCACCCTGTTGTGCTTTTCTCACTTGAACAGGAAGGTCTTTCGTGGGCAAATATTGTCATCAAAGTCTGGCATTCTCTGGATTTATGGTGCTTTCAAGACAACTGGGAACTCAGAAAAAAACAAGGTTGAAACATGTCAGTGATATTCAGGTCGGAGGTCAAGAAAGAGGCCCGAGTTCCGGACTTGCGATTCCGAGTTGGATGACCATTCAAAACGTATTTTCCCAGTCAGAGCTAATTTTCTTTCAAGTTCCCAGTTGTCTTGAACTCTCTGAAGTTATATTTCCCAGTTCTGAGTTTTCAGTTGTTTTGAGCATGGCAGAAGTCATGCTGGATTGACAACATGGCAAATGTTGAATATTTATCCTTTTAAGCTTGGAAAAGAGAGCCTTAAACCCAGACTTGGAATCACAAATCCAATTCACTGAATAGAAGGTTAGTGATTGCTTTGCAATGCTTGTAGTTAGGCACTAATTCCTTCCAAACCACTCATTATTGAATTTGTGACTTCCAATATGTTGTGTAATGTTTATGTCCAAGGGCCGATGAGCACAGATTTATTTTATCTAAAATTGTGACTTCTGATCTGTTGTGTAATGTTTATGTCCAATGGCCGATGAGCACAGATATATTTTATCTAAAATCTCTCCATTATTTATCTTCATATGACAAGGATTAAAAAGCATTTGCCAGTAGATTGTCGACTTGATTCATGATGATGACTACTAGCTTGCCAGCTAATATTTTGAAAGTATGATGTTGACATGATCAGTCTAATCAAAGCTACTGTAGATAAAATGTGATTTGATGTAATTTTATCTGTGGCCAATGACCTTGAGCCTTCTTAGTTCTTGGATGGACACTTCTCATGTAACTCGATTGCATTTTTTAGCTCTACCCTTAGATTCAGCGATGGCGTAGTGTCCCCTTGAATGACAGAACACAGCCAATCTCAGCGCAACTAGAGAAAATTACCAACCCCTACGCTCCGTATTTTCTGCTGGCTGCCCCACCACCACATAAAGCTCTGAGCTCGGCTGAAAAACTTTCATTTTGGAGCTGCCTTATTTAAGAAAGCAAAAGAGACCAAGTTTGTATGTGGCTTTGTTAACTCAATGATTATTATTATTTATTTCTTTTTTTACATTGTTTGCAGACTGATATGTGACACATATGTCAAAATAACATGCAAAACAGGCACCCCCCCCAAAAAATGTATATATGTATACAGTAACAGTCAAAAGTTATTTTGTACTATTTTCTACAAAAAATTGTTAAATATATTTTTTTGTTTAACACTTTTTTGGTTACTACATGATTCCATATGTGTTATTTCATAGTTGTGATGTATTCACTATAATTCTACAATGTAACTAATAGTAAAAATAAAGAAAAACCCTTGAATGAGTAGGTGTGTCCAAACTTTGGCTGGTATCTTTGTCTAAATGTAATATCTATTCAAATGTGATTAGGGTCCCCTGGGAAACACTGACCAACACTTTGGTACCTACCCTGTCATAACTCCTACCTGGATTTTTAATTTATTGTCATGCCAAACAACACCAACCATAAAATTAGAACAATCATTCTATTGCTATAGAATCACCCAAGTGTTATGATCTATATCACAAGTCCATTTGCAAAATTTGGTTAAAAAAAATCGCAATTAGATATTTTGCCTATATTGTGCTAACAATCTTGTAACTTTACCAGTATTTGCAAACGTTTAGTGGCACAGAAAGAAAGCAAAAATTAGATCATCTTCATGAGATGTGCATCAAAACTAAGTAGGATTCATATAGGCCTAATGTAAGCCCAATGTAGGCAATATCTCAATCAATGAAAACATCTATTTTTCTGGTGTTCCTAAATGTTATGTGGTGCTGGTTACTTTTTACAGTTAGCAACACCAGTGCTACCAATGAACATGTTTACAATAAGAGCCCTGACTGTCTAGCTTTCATTTCAGTGATTATTAGCGAGCTGGACATGGTCAAGAAACTGTTTGAATGTAGTTCCATTAGAATTTCTACAGTTTAGATTTGGTTTTAGTCATGCTTAAGTATATTGAGTTGGTTCCACCCACACGCTGTTTTCTTTTACATACAGTATGTTTGACACCCCTGCCTGACACCCCTGCCTTGTGTGTGTGTGTGTAGTCTGTCTATGAGGTGTGTGTCTTCACCTTCTCTCTCTGCCTGAAAGCCTCAGCAGCCTCAGGGAGTTGTGAGAAATCAATAGTATTCAGCATCTTCTCCTCTTTATTCATTTAATAACTCTGGAGCATTGGATTATAGTTCAGCTGAACCCCATCATAGAAGCCCCATCACCACCTCTCTGTATCTCTCTCTCTTTATCTCTCCCCCTTTATCTACCTGTGTCTCTTTCTCTCTCTCTGTATCCGTCTCTCCATGCAGAGCAGCTGCCATTAAATTGTTTGTGTGTGTGTACGTCCATACGTGTGTGTGTGTGTGTGTGTGTGTGTGTGTGTGTGTGTGTGTGTGTGTGTGTGTGTGTGTGCCTGTGCATATTGATCAGTGTGGTCAGGTTTATGGTGTGTAGTTGTAAACTTCATGTTTTAACTGTCTGATGTTTGATGTGACTGAGATTAAAGTGTTTGCAGGGAAACAGAGGAGCACAGCAGCAAACAGTCCCAACGCTGCCAGCTACCATTATTCTGCTATTAGACCATAGGGAAATTACTATATGACTGGCTGATTTATCAATGTAAATAAGAGCATTTCCTTTAGAGCTGTGTGGTGTGTGTGTTTCTGCTACTATGTGATCTCTACTGCCTGAGTTCTATTAAACACTAGGAGAAGTGTATAGAGAACCCCCATAGGACTCTTTTTGGTTTCAGGGAGAACCCTTTTTGGTTCCAGGGAAAACCGATTTTGGTTCCAGGGAGAACCCTTTTGGGTTCCGTGTAGAACCCTCTGTGGAAAGGATCCTACATGGACCCAAAAGGGTTCTACCTGGAACCAAAAGGGTTCTACAAAGGCTTCTGCTACAGGGACAGCTTAAGAACCCTTTTAGGTTCTAGACAACACTTTTATTTCTAAGAGAGTACCGTCATACTGACTGGTGTTTTATTTCTAAGAGAGTACCGTCATACTGACTGGTCTTTTATTTCTTAGAGAGTACCGTCAAACTGACTGGTCTTTTATTTCTAAGAGAGTACCGTCATACTGACTGGTCTTTTATTTCTAAGAGAGTACCGTCAAACTGACTGGTCTTTTATTTCTAAGAGAGTACCGTCAAACTGACTGGTCTTTTATTTCTAAGAGAGTACCGTCAAACTGACTGGTCTTTTATTTCTAAGAGAGTACCGTCATACTGACTGGTCTTTTATTTCTAAGAGAGTACTGTCATACTGACTGGTCTTTTATTTCTTAGAGAGTACCGTAAAACTGACTGGTCTTTTATTTCTAAGAGAGTACCGTCATACAGACTGGTCTTTTATTTCTAAGAGAGTACCGTCATACTGACTGGTCTTTTATTTCTAAGAGAGTACCGTCATACTGACTGGTCTTTTATTTCTTAGAGAGTACCGTCATACTGACTGGTCTTTTATTTCTAAGAGAGTACTGTCAAACTGACTGGTCTTTTATTTCTAAGAGAGTACTGTCATACTGACTGGTCTTTTATTTCTTAGAGAGTACTGTCATACTGACTCTTTTATTTCTAAGAGAGTACCGACATACTGACTCTTTTATTTCTAAGAGAGTACCGTCATACTGACTGGTCTTTTATTTCTAAGAGAGTACCGTCATACTGACTCTTTTATTTCTTAGAGAGTACCGTCAAACTGACTGGTCTTTTATTTCTAAGAGAGTACCGTCAAACTGACTGGTCTTTTATTTCTAAGAGAGTACCGTCATACTGACTGGTCTTTTATTTCTAAGAGAGTACCGTCATACTGACTGCTCTTTTATTTCTAAGAGAGTACCGTCAAACTGACTGGTCTTTTATTTCTAAGAGAGTACCGTCATACTGACTGGTCTTTTATTTCTAAGAGAGTACCGTCATACTGACTGGTCTTTTATTTCTAAGAGAGTACCGTCATACTGACTGGTCTTTTATTTCTAAGAGAGTACCGTCAAACTGACTGGTCTTTTATTTCTAAGAGAGTACCGTCAAACTGACTGGTCTTTTATTTCTAAGAGAGTACCGTCATACTGACTGGTCTTTTATTTCTAAGAGAGTACCGTCATACTGACTGGTCTTTTATTTCTTAGAGAGTACCGTCAAACTGACTGGTCTTTTATTTCTAAGAGAGCACCGTCATACTGACTGGTCTTTTATTTCTATGAGAGTACCGTCATACTGCCTGGTCTTGTCATGTAGTACCATGCGATTTCACTGACAGCGATGGAAGGGGAATAATTAGATTCCTGTAAACCAACACAACAACAGCTGCACCTAATACAGCTCAGCCCAGTTACACCTGTTGGAACTTATTCCAGGTGTAAGACTACAGGAGAATCAGGTAGACAACACAGGTCCTCCACTGTTCCCAGGGTTTTACTTCAGTTCTCCTAATAGATGGCCAATTCACCCTTATCACATATTAACTCTTATCATATTAACATTTAGGGATTACTACACACCATTTAGACAGTATTTACACTGCATTACACGCTATTTAATCACTATTTACTGTCCGACTGTTGATAAGAGGCAGAAAGTTATAGCCTGTCACAAGTCAACAAGTGGTCACTATCCACATCACACAGATGGAGGGACTGTAAATACACACATGGACGAACAGACACAGACATGCACACACACACACACAGGCACACATGAACAAACATGCACACATATGAACGCCACTGATGCAAAGATGCATGCCCACATGGACTCAGGCATGTACACATGAATAGAACCACACACACACACACACACACACACACACACACACACACACACACACACACACACGCTCAACAGTTTTAAATGAGAACATCATGATGAGGAGTCAGTCTGTCAAACACACTACACTCACCCTGCCTTTTGACACTCTCTCATGCAAAGACAATGCTTAATCAATATAGAGTCAAACATGTTCTATCTGCCTCACTGAGCTCCAATAAAAAAATAAAACCCTCTGTCACAGGAGGCACAACCAACCGACCGCTCTGCACCAGCCAGCCAGCACCCACACACACAGACAAACACTCCCACAAACACAGACAAACACACACAGCTGAGAAGTTTGTGGTAGCATAATAATTTTTTCTCCTTTCTCTCTCTCACAATCCCTCTTCTCCCCCCTCATCTCTCTCTCCAACCTCTACCCCATGCTGAGAGACACAAAGACCCACAGGCAGGTACAGATGGGGAGGCCCCTGTAAGTGTGTGTGGTGTGTAGGTTGTGTGTGTGTGTTTGACCCATCAGCCCTGTTCTCTCTTTGTCTGGTTGTGATGCTGTGACAAGCTGCCTTGTCCTCTAATAAAAGACCTGCTCAGGCTTTACCTGCTGTGTGTGTGTGTGTGTGTGTGTGTGTGTGTGTGTGTGTGTGTGTGTGTGTGTGTGTGTGTGTGTGTGTGTAAAAGGGTCTTGGCCCACCTGTCCCCCAGCTGGTGCTCTTGTGGCTGATGACAGTGAGCTGTTCCCTGAGCAGCTGGAGTGTTAGTTGTTTTATGCACATCTAAACCATGGCTCTCCAACCATGTTCCTGGACAGCTACCCTCCTGTAGGTTTTCAATCCAACCCCAGTTGTAACTAACCTGGTTCAGTTTATCTACAAGCTCATTATTAGAATCAGGTGCGCTAGATTAGGGTTGGAGTGAAAACCTACAGGCCGGTAGCTCTCCAGGAACAGCGTTGGAGAGCCCTGAAACACTCCAGAAGGTGAGTTGTCTGTAGACAGATTTATGATAAGTTCACTCCCTCCAAACACCTAACCGTAACCAGTAGAAGGAAAAACACATAACTGACCTCAGATCAGTATTCGGGGAGACTCGATCAATCCTCTTATCCCACCAGAAGCAGCCAATCAGTGAAAGGAATCTTTAAATTTCCATGATGTCACAGCACCACCTGGTGGCATACCTCAGCACTATACACTCCTCTGGCTCTTTTCTCCATGTTGAGCTGGTTTGGCCTTGCTGCAGGTCAGTGCTGCCATCGGGTGTCTTTCTACTGCAACTGCCACACACAACCTGGACTGGGGATCGGATAGTATGACCTGGGCCCGGTTTCCCAAAAGCATCTGAAGGCTTACGCTAAATTCATTGTTAGAACCATAGCATCCTATGTATGCTTTTGGAAAACCGGGCCCTGATTAGTTGTGGTGAGTGCGTTTGTCACAGTTGTATAATGTTTGATGGTATTAAGTAAATAAGCTAGTGGTAGGCTAGTATTGGCGTTCTAAGATTCAGCAATGTGATGATACATGCTCGCGCCCAACGTCCTGTATTGTTACCTCGCGTTGCCGCGTTTATTTCGAATTGCCTATTTAAGCCTATCCTTGTTCAGATGAGCGGTCATATTTTTATATGTTGTTATCAATAGTGCTTATTTACATTATACTTAGAATAAAGGCCATTACGTTGCTTATTTTACCTAAAAAAACGGTTTATTTCTACAGCAAATCACCAGTTTGAGAGTATCATCTTAACTTCTTGAAACTCCCCATCCCGGATCCGGGTTTGTGACTAAAGCCTCAGGCTCATTAGCATAACGCAACGTTAACGATTTCTGAAAATCGCAAATGAAATGAAAATAATGCGTCTGCTCTCAAGCTTAGCCTTTTCTTAACAACACTGTCATCTCAGATTTTCAAAATATGCTTTTGAACCATAGAAATTGACTAATTTGTGTAAGAGTATGCAAAGCTAGCATAGCATTTTGAGTAGCATTTAGCATGCAACATTTTCACAAAAACCAGATAACCAAATAAATAAAATCATTTACCTTTGAAGAGCTTCTGATGTTTTCAATGAGGAGACTCCCAGCCACATACCAAATGCGCAGTTTTTCCTGAAAGCGTCTGTGTGTAGCAGAAATCGTTCCGTTTTCTACATTGCGTCTGGCTACCGAAACGAAACGAAAATTCAGTCACCTACAACGTAAAACTTTTTCCGGATTAACTACATAATATCGACCAAAACATGGCAAACGTTGTTTGGAATCAATCCTCAAGGTGTTTTTTCACATATCTCTTCATTGATATGCAGTTCGTGGAAGCTTGCTTTCCTCTCTGTATCGCATGGAAAAATACTGGCAGGTGACTTTTGCGCACCAATTTCGGCGCAGGACACCGGGCGGACACCTCGTAAATGTGGTCTCTTATGGTCAATCTTCCAATGATCTGCCCACAAATACGTCACAATGCTGCAGACACCTTGGGGAAACGACAGAAAGGGTTGACTCACTCCTCTCGCATTCACAGCCATATAAGGAGACAATGGAAAACAGAGCCTCAAAAATCCTTGTCATTTCCTGGATGCCATCTCATCTTGGTTTTGCCTGAAGCTCACGTTCTAGGGCACGCACAGAGAATATCTTGGTATTTCTGGACACGTCAGAGTGTTTTCTTTCGAATGGTATCAATTATATGCATAGTCAAGCATCTTTTTGTGACAAAATATCTTGTTTAAAACGGGAACGTTTTTCATCCAAAAATGAAATAGTGCCCCCATAGATGTAAGAGGTTAAACATTCAAACGACCATGCGCCGCTCTCATTTTCCCAGTGAAGTATTCATTAAGCCTATTATATTGAAAAAAGTTTAGCCTTGCAACACAAACAATTCACTCCAAACGCGATTGAGTTCTTTTTTTTCTTAAACGGAACTTCTAGTTCAGTCATGTCTCTCTTCAAAAAGAATAAGCATCTGGAAGAAGTTGGAAGCAACAACTTCCGTCGACTTCGGAGATAGCACGGAAGAATCAAAGCAAAGTGTACCGGTCGCAATACACAGTTTAGCAGATGTTATAGTGGGTGCAGCGAAATGCTCACGTGAAAAGTTTCTAACAATGCAGTCAAATGTCAAACAAGTACACAAATAATTAAAATGTAAATAATAAAAATCAGAACGACGGGACTAATCCCATTAACAACCCAAATAGCACTGTAAAAGTAATCAAAATGCAATCTATACATATGTACACTGAAAAATTACACAATATATACTAAGAATGACATGTACAGCAGTATATATATTAATTAGCTATGTCAAGAATACAGTATATAAATAAATATGCAGTATGTATAAACAATGTAACTAAATACAAAGTATGGTAGTGTAAATATTAGAATGAGCTATGTCAGGAATACAGTATATAAATAAATATGCAGTATGTATAAACAATGTAACGAAATACAAAGTATGGTAGTATAAATATTAGAATGAGCTGTCAGGAATACAGTATTTAAATACTCAGTGTGAAACAGGAAGTGTCCAGTGGTTCAATATCTCTATGAAATGGTACAGCAGTACTGGCTATGTGAGTGAGTATGAGGTGTGTGTGTGATAGCTTGTGTGTGTGTTTTGTGAGGGTGCATCACCTGGTAGAAGAAGGACAGTGATGACTGTTCAGCAGTCTGATCGACTTGGATTAGAAGCTGTTCAACAAATCCACGTTTATTTGTCACGTGCGCCGAATACAACAGGTGTAGGTAGACCTTACAGTGAAATGCTGAATACAACAGGTGTAGGTAGACCTTACAGTGAAATGCTGAATACAACAGGTGTAGGTAGACCTTACAGTGAAATGCTGAATACAACAGGTGTAGGTAGACCTTACAGTGAAATGCTGAATACAACAGGCAGGTAGACCTTACAGTGAAATGCTGAATACAACAGGCAGGTAGACCTTACAGTGAAATGCTGAATACAACAGGTAGGTAGACCTTACAGTGAAATGCTGAATACAACAGGTAGGTAGACCTTACAGTGAAATGCTGAATACAACAGGTGTAGGTAGACCTTACAGTGAAATGCCGAATACAACAGGTGTAGGTAGACCTTACAGTGAAATGCTGAATACAACAGGTAGGTAGACCTTACAGTGAAATGCTGAATACAACAGGTGTAGGTAGACCTTACAGTGAAATGCTGAATACAACAGGTGTAGGTAGACCTTACAGTGAAATGCTGAATACAACAGGTAGGTAGACCATACAGTGAAATGCTGAATACAACAGGTAGGTAGACCTTACAGTGAAATGCTGAATACAACAGGTGTAGGTAGACCTTACAGTGAAATGCTGAATACAACAGGTGTAGGTAGACCTTACAGTGAAATGCTGAATACAACAGGTAGGTAGACCTTACAGTGAAATGCTGAATACAACAGGTGTAGGTAGACCTTACAGTGAAATGCTGAATACAACAGGTGTAGGTAGACCTTACAGTGAAATGCTGAATACAACAGGTAGGTAGACCTTACAGTGAAATGCTGAATACAACAGGTAGGTAGACCTTACAGTGAAATGCTGAATACAACAGGTGTAGGTAGACCTTACAGTGAAATGCTGAATACAACAGGTGTAGGTAGACCTTACAGTGAAATGCTGAATACAACAGGTAGGTAGACCTTACAGTGAAATGCTGAATACAACAGGTAGGTAGACCTTACAGTGAAATGCTGAATACAACAGGTGTAGGTAGACCTTACAGTGAAATGCTGAATACAACAGGTAGGTAGACCTTACAGTGAAATGCTGAATACAACAGGTAGGTAGACCTTACAGTGAAATGCTGAATACAACAGGTGTAGGTAGACCTTACAGTGAAATGCTGAATACAACAGGTGTAGGTAGACCTTACAGTGAAATGCTGAATACAACAGGTGTAGGTAGACCTTACAGTGAAATGCTGAATACAACAGGTGTAGGTAGACCTTACAGTGAAATGCTGAATACAACAGGTGTAGGTAGACCTTACAGTGAAATGCTGAATACAACAGGTGTAGGTAGACCTTACAGTGAAATGCTGAATACAACAGGTGTAGGTAGACCTTACAGTGAAATGCTGAATACAACAGGTGTAGGTAGACCTTACAGTGAAATGCTGAATACAACAGGTGTAGGTAGACCTTACAGTGAAATGCTGAATACAACAGGTGTAGGTAGACCTTACAGTGAAATGCTGAATACAACAGGTGTAGGTAGACCTTACAGTGAAATGCTGAATACAACAGGTGTAGGTAGACCTTACAGTGAAATGCTGAATACAACAGGTGTAGGTAGACCTTACAGTGAAATGCTGAATACAACAGGCAGGTAGACCTTACAGTGAAATGCTGAATACAACAGGTGTAGGTAGACCTTACAGTGAAATGCTGAATACAACAGGTGTAGGTAGACCTTACAGTGAAATGCTGAATACAACAGGTGTAGGTAGACCTTACAGTGAAATGCTGAATACAACAGGTGTAGGTAGACCTTACAGTGCAATGCTGAATACAACAGGTGCAGGTAGACCTTACAGTGAAATGCTGAATACAACAGGTGTAGGTAGACCTTACAGTGAAATGCTGAATACAACAGGTGTAGGTAGACCTTACAGTGAAATGCTGAATACAACAGGTGTAGGTAGACCTTACAGTGAAATGCTGAATACAACAGGTGTAGGTCGACCTTACAGTGAAATGCTGAATACAACAGGTGTAGGTAGACCTTACAGTGAAATGCTGAATACAACAGGTGTAGGTAGACCTTACAGTGAAATGCTGAATACAACAGGTGTAGGTAGACCTTACAGTGAAATGCTGAATACAACAGGTGTAGGTAGACCTTACAGTGAAATGCTGATTACAACAGGTGTAGGTAGACCTTACAGTGAAATGCTGAATACAACAGGTGTAGGTAGACCTTACAGTGAAATGCTGAATACAACAGGTAGGTAGACCTTACAGTGAAATGCTGAATACAACAGGTGTAGGTAGACCTTACAGTGAAATGCTGAATACAACAGGTAGGTAGACCTTACAGTGAAATGCTGAATACAACAGGTAGGTAGACCTTACAGTGAAATGCTGAATACAACAGGTGTAGGTAGACCTTACAGTGAAATGCTGAATACAACAGGTGTAGGTAGACCTTACAGTGAAATGCTGAATACAACAGGTGTAGGTAGACCTTACAGTGAAATGCTGAATACAACAGGTGTAGGTAGACCTTACAGTGAAATGCTGAATACAACAGGTGTAGGTAGACCTTACAGTGAAATGCTGAATACAACAGGTGTAGGTAGACCTTACAGTGAAATGCTGAATACAACAGGTGTAGGTAGACCTTACAGTGAAATGCTGAATACAACAGGTGTAGGTAGACCTTACAGTGAAATGCTGAATACAACAGGTGTAGGTAGACCTTACAGTGAAATGCTGAATACAACAGGCAGGTAGACCTTACAGTGAAATGCTGAATACAACAGGTGTAGGTAGACCTTACAGTGAAATGCTGAATACAACAGGTGTAGGTAGACCTTACAGTGAAATGCTGAATACAACAGGTGTAGGTAGACCTTACAGTGAAATGCTGAATAGAACAGGTGTAGGTAGACCTTACAGTGCAATGCTGAATACAACAGGTGTAGGTAGACCTTACAGTGAAATGCTGAATACAACAGGTGTAGGTAGACCTTACAGTGAAATGCTGAATACAACAGGTGTAGGTAGACCTTACAGTGAAATGCTGAATACAACAGGTGTAGGTAGACCTTACAGTGAAATGCTGAATACAACAGGTGTAGGTAGACCTTACAGTGAAATGCTGAATACAACAGGTGTAGGTAGACTTTACAGTGAAATGCTGAATACAACAGGTGTAGGTAGACCTTACAGTGAAATGCTGAATACAACAGGTGTAGGTAGACCTTACAGTGAAATGCTGAATACAACAGGTGTAGGTAGACCTTACAGTGAAATGCTGAATACAACAGGTGTAGGTAGACCTTACAGTGAAATGCTGAATACAACAGGTGTAGGTAGACCTTACAGTGAAATGCTGAATACAACAGGTGTAGGTAGACCTTACAGTGAAATGCTGAATACAACAGGCAGGTAGACCTTACAGTGAAATGCTGAATACAACAGGTGTAGGTAGACCTTACAGTGAAATGCTGAATACAACAGGTGTAGGTAGACCTTACAGTGAAATGCTGAATACAACAGGTGTAGGTAGACCTTACAGTGAAATGCTGAATACAACAGGTGTAGGTAGACCTTACAGTGAAATGCTGAATACAACAGGTGTAGGTAGACCTTACAGTGAAATGCTGAATACAACAGGTGTAGGCAGACCTTACAGTGAAATGCTGAATACAACAGGTGTAGGTAGACCTTACAGTGAAATGCTGAATACAACAGGTGTAGGTAGACCTTACAGTGAAATGCTGAATACAACAGGTGTAGGTAGACCTTACAGTGAAATGCTGAATACAACAGGTGTAGGTAGACCTTACAGTGAAATGCTGAATACAACAGGTGTAGGTAGACCTTACAGTGAAATGCTGAATACAACAGGTGTAGGTAGACCTTACAGTGAAATGCTGAATACAACAGGTGTAGGTAGACCTTACAGTGAAATGCTGAATACAACAGGTGTAGGTAGACCTTACAGTGAAATGCTGAATACAACAGGTGTAGGTAGACCTTACAGTGAAATGCTGAATACAGCAGGTGTAGGTAGACCTTACAGTGAAATGCTGAATACAACAGGTGTAGGTAGACCTTACAGTGAAATGCTGAATACAACAGGTGTAGGTAGACCTTACAGTGAAATGCTGAATACAACAGGTGTAGGTAGACCTTACAGTGAAATGCTGAATACAACAGGTGTAGGTAGACCTTACAGTGAAATGCTGAATACAACAGGCAGGTAGACCTTACAGTGAAATGCTGAATACAACAGGTGTAGGTAGACCTTACAGTGAAATGCTGAATACAACAGGTGTAGGTAGACCTTACAGTGAAATGCTCAATACAACAGGTGTAGGTAGACCTTACAGTGAAATGCTGAATACAACAGGTGTAGGTAGACCTTACAGTGAAATGCTCAATACAACAGGTGTAGGTAGACCTTACAGTGAAATGCTGAATACAACAGGTGTAGGTAGACCTTACAGTGAAATGCTGAATACAACAGGTGTAGGTAGACCTTACAGTGAAATGCTGAATACAACAGGTGTAGGTAGACCTTACAGTGAAATGCTGAATACAACAGGTGTAGGTAGACCTTACAGTGAAATGCTGAATACAACAGGTGTAGGTAGACCTTACAGTGAAATGCTGAATACAACAGGTGTAGGTAGACCTTACAGTGAAATGCTGAATACAACAGGTGTAGGTAGACCTTACAGTGAAATGCTGAATACAACAGGTGTAGGTAGACCTTACAGTGAAATGCTGAATACAACAGGTGTAGGTAGACCTTACAGTGAAATGCTGAATACAACAGGTGTAGGTAGACCTTACAGTGAAATGCTGAATACAACAGGTGTAGGTAGACCTTACAGTGAAATGCTGAATACAACAGGTGTAGGTAGACCTTACAGTGAAATGCTGAATACAACAGGTGTAGGTAGACCTTACAGTGAAATGCTGAATACAACAGGTGTAGGTAGACCTTACAGTGAAATGCTGAATACAACAGGTGTAGGTAGACCTTACAGTGAAATGCTGAATACAACAGGTGTAGGTAGACCTTACAGTGAAATGCTGAATACAACAGGTGTAGGTAGACCTTACAGTGAAATGCTGAATACAACAGGTGTAGGTAGACCTTACAGTGAAATGCTGAATACAACAGGTGTAGGTAGACCTTACAGTGAAATGCTGAATACAACAGGTGTAGGTAGACCTTACAGTGAAATGCTGAATACAACAGGTGTAGGTAGACCTTACAGTGAAATGCTTACTTGCAGACTCTAACCAATAGTGCAAAAAAATGTATTAAGTGAACAATAGGTAAGTCAAGAAATAAAACAACAGTAAAAAGACAGGCTATATACAGTAGTGAGGCTATAACAGTAGCGAGGCTACATACAGGCACTGGTTAGTCAGGCTGATTGAGGTAGTATGTACATGTAGATATGGTTAAAGTGACTGCATATATGATGAACAGAGAGTAGCAGTAGCGTAAAAGAGGGGTTGACGATTTGGGGGTGGCGGGACACAATGCAGATAGCCCGGTTAGTCAATGTCGACCCAATTAAGGTAGTATGTACATGAATGTATAGTTAAAGTGACTAGCGGTCAGAGGCCGAGCAATTGCCGTACCAGGCAGTGATGCAAGCAGTCAGGATGCTCTCGATGTTACAAACTATGGTAGTATAAATATTAGAATGAGCTATGTCAGGAATACAGTATTTAAATACTCCGTGTGATGGACTGGTAATAGAAGTGTTTTTGTCTTTTGGTCTTGGCACTGATGCACCTAGACAGTAGCTGAAGTAAACAGTCCTTAGCTGGGGTGACTGAGGTCCTTGATTATATTATTGGCCTTCCTTTGACACTGCAGGAGGTTGGTGGCACCTGAATTGGGGAGAACGGGCTCGTGGCAATGATCAGAGCGGAAAAAGTGGAATGGTTTCCGGGTGTTTGATTCCATAACATTTGCTTCATTCCGGTCATTATTATGAGCCATCCACCCCTCAGCAGCCTCCTGTGTTTTTTATTAATATATTTTATCTTTATTTAACTAGGCAAGTCAGTTAAGAACAAATTCTTATTTTCAATGACAGCCTAGGAACAGTGGGTTAACAGCCTTGTTCAGGGGCAGAACAACAGATTTTTACCATGTCAGCTCAGTGATTCGATCTTGCAACCTTTTGGTTACTAGTCCAATGCTCTAACCACTAGGCTACCTGTGTGTTTGGCACAGAATGCGGTAAATGTCCTGGAGGGCAGGCAGCTTGCCCCCAATGATGTGTTGGGCTGACTGCACCATCCTCTAGAGTGCCATTGCGGTTGAGGGCGGTGCAGTATCCATACCAGGTGGTGATGAGGCCAGACAGAATGCTCTCAATGGTACATCTGTAGAATTTTGTGAAGGTCTTATGGGCCATGCTGAATTTATTCAGCTGTCTGAGGTTGTAGAGGTGCTGTTGAGCCTTCTTCACCACGGTGTTGGTGTGGTGAGACCATTTCAGGTCCTCAGTGATGTGCACGCAGAGGAACTTTAAGCTTTTGACCCTATTCATTGTGACCCCGTCGATGAGGATGGGGGGGTGATCCTCCTTCTGTCTCATGTAGTCCACGATCAGCTCCTTAGTTTTGTTGACTTTGAGGGAGAGGTTATTTGAGGGAGAGGTTATTTTCCTGGCACCACTCTGCCAGGGATCTAACCTCCTCCCTGTACGCTGTCTCATTGTTGTTGGTAATCAGGCCAATCACTGTCATATCGTCAGCAAACTTTATGATAGAGTTAGAGTCATTTGTGGCTACGCAGTCATGGGTGAAAAGGGAGTACAGGACAGGGCTGAGCACACTCCCCTGGGGGACCCCCGTGTTGAGGACTATCACGGTGGAGGTGTTGTTGCCTACCCTCACCACCAGGGGTTGGCCCATCAGGAAATCTAGGACCCAGTTGCACAGGGAGGAGACCCAATGCCATGAATTTAGTGACGAGCTTGGAGGGCACTATGGTGAGCTATAGTTGATTAACAGCATTCTCACATAGGTATTCCTCTTGTCCAGGTGGGATAGTGCAACGGCGATTGCGCCGTCTGTGGATCTGTTGGGGTGGTATGCAAATTGTAGTGGGTCAAGTGTGTCGGGTATGATGGTGGTGATATAGTCCTTGACTTTCAAAGAACTTCATGATGACAGAAGTGAGTGCTACTTGGCGATTGTCATTTAGTTCAGTTACCTTAGCTTGCTTGAGTACAGGAACAATGGTGGCTGTCTTGAAGCAAGTGTGGATGACAGGCTGGTATAGTAAGAGGTTGAAAATGTCCGTAAACACTCCAGCCAGCTGGCCTGCGCATGCTCTGAGAACGCAGCTTGGGATAGATGTGCAGCTTGTGCCAAACACTTTGCAGACTTTTCAGACTGAAATGGCAACACGTGGAAACGATACAATTCAAATGAACTACAACATCCGTTTAAGAACCCAACAGCTTTCACGTCACTTTGAAGAGCATTTGGAGTAAGTGGTTAGCAACAGAATCGCCACACCTGTGTAATACGCACCCATTGTTTGGGAGAATCAGAGATCGTCTATTATATTGACAAGATAGTCAAGTGACTGCTGGAAGGTAGGCAGGAGGAGGTGAGATCAGGTGGGACGATTCTAGCCATTGAAAGGGCAGATACATGTGTGAACAACAGATAGAGCACTCATCTTTGTATCTGTGCCATTATAGCGTCTGTGACAGCATGGGCAGCGCCATTGAGGCTATCTCCATTTTAAAGCAGTACATTTTCTTCATCATTGGCTGATTGCTCCCAACTCATAGGAATCCCCACCCAGTTGACTATATTAAAATGGTGGAAGCCCTCAATGACAATGTCCGTACTAAAACCGGGTATATCCATGATGAATCCTCTATCTATCTCTATGACAACAGGCACAACTCTGATATAACGTTGTTTTATAACGTTGTTTGTTTTTTCCATGTGCATCCACTTATATGCACTTATGCAAAGACACCACTTTTTTGGACAAGCTATGTTTTCAAATTTTCCAGGGATATAAAACATCCTGAAATATATGTAGATATCTTTGTTAGAAAGAATGCTATATTTCTCTTGACAGAGTGATGCTGAATGTAAAAAATGGCTCAACTTACCCCACTCTCCCCTATGCATGCGTGTCTGTCTGTCTGTCTGTCTGTCTGTCTGTCTGTCTGTCTGTCTGTCTGTCTGTCTGTCTCTCTGTCTCTCTGTCTCTCTGTCTGTCTGTCTCTCTGTCTCTCTGTCTGTCTGTCTGTCTCTCTGTCTCTCTGTCTCTCTGTCTCTCTGTCTCTCTGTGTATGTGTGTGACAGGAGTGAACTGACAGGACACGGGAGAGAAGGATTTGCAGCCTCATGCATATGCAGTTCCGAATGCATTCCGCATGCATAATGAATTCCCTGAGCAAATGTCATAGAGAAGGATTTAGAATTACAAATCTCTATTGTGCTCATCATGTGGATCTATGCATGAATGCATCCCAAATGGCACCCTATTCCCTGTATAGTGCACTATAAGCTCTGGACAAAATAGTGCACTATATAGGGAATAAGGTGCCATATCTCATTACAGTTTTTTTCGATTGCTAAACGACAGTGGGCACAACTCGAGTCACATGTGCAAAACTCTAACTACAGTCTGCACTACCAGCAGTCACCTGAGCTAAACAGTTCACATCACCTGCAAAACTCATTCCAAGCAACACAACTCTTAACACATGGCTCAAAACACGCTCAGCCAAACACTATGGACAACCCTCACTGAGATAACACACACTGTCACTCAGAACACACTGAGAGTAAAAACACTAGCATCAAACAACAATACAGAAAATACAAACTTTTCATCTTTACAGTTTGAACAATTTCAGTGACTTCATACAAAGTAATATTTTCTTCAAAAAAAAGAGTGACATTTTTTTACATGATTTATTAACATTTTTAGAACATAACAATTCTTTAAGGTAAATGAAAATTAGCAGTTTGCTTCAATAGTCTGTAGTTATTTACGGAATTACAGTAATGAGAAAAAAAGGTAGAAACTAAAAGTACATACTGTAATTCAAACAAATAATTGAGGGGCTAATCCTGCCTCTCTCTAGCATCAGGCCACAGGTTTTCTTCAACATCACATCTAATGTTTTCTCTTGCCATGCACCTGGGGAAGAACCTTCTGGAGTGCCTTATCCATCCCTGGCAGTCCTCTGGACTCGTGTCCTCACATCCGGCACGCAAGGATTCCAAAAGAGACATTTGGTCATGTGGGTGGTGACCAAACATTTTCCACCTCCAGGCAGAGAAAAACTCCTCTATTGGGTTGAGGAAGGGTGAATATGCAGGCAGGTACAAAACCATAAATCTGTGATGTGCTGCAAACCAATCAGTGACAGCTGGAGAGTGGTGAAAAGCAACGTTATCGCAAACTATGACAAAAACTTGGGGGTTTCTTACTGGCTTCCCCTGTTCTGCTGGCACTAACTGAGCATAGAGCTGTTCTAGGAAAGCTATAAGCCTTTCTGTGTTGTATGGGCCAATGAGTGGTGTGTTGAAAAGCAAACCATCATTGGCCATTGCAGCACACATGGTGATATTTCCCCCCCTTTGGCCTGGAACTTCCACAGTGGCCCTTTGACCTATAACATTCCTTCCTCTGCGCCGTGATTTGGCAAGGTTAAATCCAGCTTCATCGATAAATACAAATGAACGTGGTCTTTCCAGTGCTTCCACCTCCATTACTCTCTGAAAAACAGTAAGTGCACAGTTTTACTGTAGAAATGCTAGTGTTTTTTTTTACTGTAAATATTTTGTATAGCTGTGTACGTAACCTCAGACGTCTTACCTGGACATATTGGTATCTTTGCTCTTTTACCCGTTCACTGTTTCTCTCGAACGGTACAGTGTATAACTGTTTCATTGTAACTTGGTGTTTCTTTAGGACTCGAGCAATAGTTGTTGTGCTGACAGAATTAACATTTTCAAATACATCATTATCAGCCAGCACTCTATCTTGAATCTCCCGCAGTTTTATTGCATTGTTGACAACAACCATGTCAACAATAGCATTTTCCTGCGCATCTGAAAATATTTTTCCTCTTCCCCCTGTTGGGGGCAGCCTTTGGGTCCTGTTGTAAAAATATATTTTACAGTCAAACTTACTGTAATATATAGCTGTGTAAATATTCTATAATTGCAATACAAAATAGATTCCTGTAATGTTTTCATTTACTGTAAGGATGTAACTCTCACCTGTTTGTATGATGGAAAATTCACATTACAGATGCCACTGTGGATCTTTGCAGATTGGGTTGCACCCTCAACCCTGCCTCTCTCAATGAGAGACCATGGTTCACAACATGGTCTATAAGTGTAGCCCTTATTTCATCTGAAATAACAGCTCTTTGTCTTCTTTGTCTTCCTCCACGCATCCGCCCTCTCCCTGCCACCCTTCTCCCTCCACGAACCCATCTTCCTTGTTCCATTTCCAAAATTAGTCTTTCTGAGCTCTACCTATATATACTGTAATATGTGTGTGTGTTCACTAACAAGTCTAAAACAAGACACCTGCTTAGCCTTTCAGCTGAAATTGCAATCAGCAGTGTTTGAAAGGCACAAGGCTGAAATCTATTCCGTTTTGAATGTGTGGTTCACAGTTTTGACAGCAGTGTGTTAGCATTTGAACAAAGTGCTGTAAATCCACAGTGTTGTGCAGGTTGTGGTTAAGGTCATGGGATAAGTGTGTAGAGTTTTGAAAACTGTGTTCAAGCAATGAAAAACGAACTAGAGTTTGGTCCACATGAACTGCTGCTGTGCAGACTGTAGTTAGAGTTTTGCACATGTGACTCCAGTTGTGTCCACTGTCGTTTAGCAATCGAAGAAAACTGTAAATGACCTGCTATTGATGGGAATGTCACATTAGGACTATTTGGGAAAGTTATGAATCAGTAAAACAAAGTACTATCAGAGTTAAATGTGTGAGCAGTGATGTTATGCAAGATTGTAGTGACCGAGGATGGGCTTTGTGCTGTGGCTGCTGTTAGTAGTCATACAAAGATGTTGTCATAAGCCCACACACCCTGTAACTCTCGAGGACCAGGGCTGGAATTAAAGCCTGTAGCTCTGTAGGACTAGAATTAAAGCCTGTAGTTCTGTAGGACTAGAATTAATGCCTGTAGCTCTGTAGGACTAGAACTAAAGCCTGTAGCTCTGTATGATTAGAATTAAAGCCTGTAGCAAAGAATGACTAGAACTAAAGCCTCAAGCTCTGTATGACTAGAACTAAAGACTGTAGCTCTCAAGGAGTAGAACTAAAGGCTGTAGCTCTGTATGACTAGAACTAGAGCCTGTAGCTCTGTATGACTAGAACTAAAGCCTGTAGCTCTGTATGACTAGAACTAAAGACTGTAGCTCACAAGGACTATAACTAAAGACTGTAACTTTGTAGGTCTATAACTAAAACTAGCTCTCAAGGACTAGAACTAAAGACTCTAGCCATGTAGGACTAGAACTAAAGACTCTAGCTCTGTAAGACTAGAACTAAAGACTAGCTCTCCAGGACTAGAACTAAAGCCTCTAGCTCTGTATGACCAGAACTAAAGCTCTCCAGGACTAGAACTAAAGCCTGTAGCTCTGTATGACTAGAACTAAAGCCTGTAGCTCTCCAGGACTAGAACTAAATCCTGTAGCTCTGTATGACGAGAACTAAACTCTGTAGCTCTCCAGGACTAGAACTAAAGACTATAGCTCTGTATGACTAGAACTAAAGCCTCAAGCTCTCGAGGACTAGAACTAAATCCTGTAGCTCTGTATGACGAGAACTAAACTCTGTAGCTCTCCAGGACTAGAACTAAAAACTATAGCTCTGTATGACTAGAACTAAAGCCTGAAGCTCTCGAGGACTAGAACTAAATCCTGTAGCTCTGTAGGACTAGAACCAATGACTGTAGCTCTGTATGACTAGAACTAAACCCTGTAGCTCTGTAGGACTAGAACTAAAGACAATAGCTCTGTAGGACTAGAACTAAAGCCTGTAGCTCTCCAAGACCAGAACTAAAGCCTGTAGCTCTGTATGACTAGAACTGAAGCCTCTAGCTCTGTATGACTATAACTAAATCCTGTAGCACTCCAGGACTAGAACTAAAGCCTGTAGCTTTGTACGACTAGAACTAAAACTATAGCTCTCAAGGACTAGAATTAAAGACTATAGCTCTCAAGGACTAGAACTAAAGCCTGTAGCTCTGTATGACTAGAACTAAAACTGTAGGTATCAAGGACTAGAACTAAAGACTGTAGCTCTCAAGGACTAGAACTAAATACTGTAGCTCTCCAGGACTAGAACTAAAGACTGTAGCTCTCCAGGACTAGAACTACAGCCTGTAGCTCTCCAGGACTAGAACTAAAGCCTCTAGCTCTGTATGACTAGAACTAAAGCCTGTAGCTCTCCAGGACTAGAACTAAAGCCTCTAGCTCTATATGACTAGAACTAAAGCCTGTAGCTCTCCAGTACTAGAACTAAAGCCTCTACCTCTGTAGGACTAGAACTAAATACTGTAGCTCTCCAGGACTAGAACTAAATACTGTAGCTCTCCAGGACTAGAACTAAAGACTGTAGCTCTCCAGGACTAGAACTACAGCCTGTAGCTCTCCAGGACTAGAACTAAAGCCTCTAGCTCTGTATGACTAGAACTAAAGCCTGTAGCTCTCCAGGACTAGAACTAAAGCCTCTAGCTCTGTATGACTAGAACTAAAGCCTATAGCTCTCCAGTACTAGAACTAAAACTGTAGCTCTGTAGGACTAGAACTAAAGCCTATAGCTCTTTATGACTAGAACTAAAGTCTGTAGCTCTCCAGGACTAGAACTAAAGCCTGTAGCTCTGTATGACTAGATCTAAAGACTGTAGCTCTGTAGGACTAGAACTAAAGCCTGTAGCTCTGTATGACTAGAACTAAAGCCTGTAGCTCTGTATGACTAGAACTAAAGCCTGTAGCTCTGTGTGACTAGAACTAAAGCCTGTAGCTCTGTATGACTAGAACTAAAGACTATAACTATGTAGGACTAGAACTAAAGCCTGTAGCTCTCCAGGACTAGAACTAAAGCCTGTAGCTCTCCAGGACTAGAACTAAAGCCTCTAGCTATGTAGGACTAGAACTAAAGACTGTAGCTCTGTAGGACTAGAACAAAATACTATAGCTCTGTATGACTAGAACTAAAGCCTATAGCTCTGTATGACTAGAACTAAAGCCTGTAGCTCTCCATTACTAGAACTAAAGCCTCTAGCTCTGTAGGACTAGAACAAAAGACTGTAACTCTCAAGGACCAGAACTAAAACTGTAGCTCTGTAGGACTAGAACAAAATACTATAGCTCTGTATGACTAGAACTAAAGCCTATAGCTCTGTATGACTAGAACTAAAGCCTATAGCTCTGTATGACTAGAACTAAAGTCTGTTGCTCTCCAGGACTAGAACTAAAGCCTGTAGCTCTGTATGACTAGAACTAAAGACTGTAGCTCTGTAGGACTAGAACTAAAGCCTCTAGCTCGTTATTACTAGAACTAAAGACTGTAACTCTCAAGGACTAGAACTAAAGCCTCTAGCTCTGTAGGACTAGAACTAAAGCCTCTCGCTCTGTATGACTAGAACTAAAGACTGTAGCTCTCCAGGACTAGAACTAAAGCCTGTAGCTCTCCAGGACTAGAACTAACGCCTCTAGCTCTGTAGGACTAGAACTAAAGCCTGTAGCTCTCCAGGACTAGAACTAAAGCCTGTAGCTCTCCAGGACTAGAACTAATGACTGTAGCTCTGTATGACGAGAACTAAAGCCTGTTGCTCTGTAGTACTAGAACTAAAGACTATAGCTCTGTATGACTAGAACTAAAGACTGTAGCTCTCCAGGACTAGAACTAAAGACTGTAGCTCTCAAGGACTAGAACTAAAGCCTGTAGCTTTGTAGGCCTAGAACTAAAACTGTAGCTCTCAAGGACTAGAACTAAAGCCTCTAGCTATGTAGGACTAGAACTAAAGACTGTAGCTCTGTAGGACTAGAACTAAAGACTATAGCTCTGTATGACTAGAACTAAAGCCTGTAGCCCTGTATGACTAGAACTAAAGACTATAACTATGTAGGACTAGAATTAAAGCCTGTAGTTCTGTATGACGAGAACTAAAGCCTGTAGCCCTGTAGGACTAGAACTAAAGACTGTAGCTCTCCAGGACTAGAACTAAAGCATGTAGCTCTGTATGACTAGAACTAAAGCATGTAGCTCTGTATGACTAGAACTGAAGCCTGTAGCCCTGTAGGACTAGAACTAAAGCCTGTAGCTCTCCAGGACTAGAACTAAAGACTATAGCTTTCAAGGACTAGAACTAAAGCCTGTACCTTTGTAGGCCTAGAACTAAAACTGTAGCTCTCCAGGACTAGAACTAAAGACTGTAGCTTTCAAGGACTAGAACTAAAGCCTGTAGCTCTGTATGACTAGAACTAAAACTGTAGGTATCAAGGACTAGAACTAAAGCCTCTAGTATGTAGGGCTAGAACTAAAGCCTGTAGCTCTGTATGACTAGAACTAAAGCCTGTAGCTCTGTAGGACTTGAACTAAAGAATATAGCTCTGTATGACTAGAACTAAAGACTGTAGCTCTGTATGACTAGAACTAAAGCCTGTAGCTCTGTATGACTAGAACTAAAGCCTGTAGCTCTGTATGACTAGAACTAAAGACTGTAGCTCACAAGGACTATAACTAAAGACTGTAACTTTGTAGGTCTATAACTAAAACTAGCTCTCAAGGACTAGAACTAAAGACTCTAGCCATGTAGGACTAGAACTAAAGACTCTAGCTCTGTAAGACTAGAACTAAAGACTAGCTCTCCAGGACTAGAACTAAAGCCTCTAGCTCTGTATGACCAGAACTAAAGCTCTCCAGGACTAGAACTAAAGCCTGTAGCTCTGTATGACTAGAACTAAAGCCTGTAGCTCTCCAGGACTAGAACTAAATCCTGTAGCTCTGTATGACGAGAACTAAACTCTGTAGCTCTCCAGGACTAGAACTAAAGACTATAGCTCTGTATGACTAGAACTAAAGCCTGTAGCTCTCCAGGACTAGAACAAAGCTTGTAGCTCTCCAGGACGAGAACTAAAGCCTCTAGCTCTGTATGACTAGAACTAAAGCCTAATGCTCTCGAGGACTAGAACTAAATCCTGTAGCTCTGTAGGACTAGATCTAAAGACTGTAGCTCTGTAGGACTAGAACTAAAGCCTGTAGCTCTGTATGACTAGAACTAAAGCCTGTAGCTCTGTATGACTAGAACTAAAGCCTGTAGCTCTGTGTGACTAGAACTAAAGCCTGTAGCTCTGTATGACTAGAACTAAAGACTATAACTATGTAGGACTAGAACTAAAGCCTGTAGCTCTCCAGGACTAGAACTAAAGCCTGTAGCTCTCCAGGACTAGAACTAAAGCCTCTAGCTATGTAGGACTAGAACTAAAGACTGTAGCTCTGTAGGACTAGAACAAAATACTATAGCTCTGTATGACTAGAACTAAAGCCTATAGCTCTGTATGACTAGAACTAAAGCCTGTAGCTCTCCATTACTAGAACTAAAGCCTCTAGCTCTGTAGGACTAGAACAAAAGACTGTAACTCTCAAGGACCAGAACTAAAACTGTAGCTCTGTAGGACTAGAACAAAAGCCTGTAGCTCTGTATGGCTAGAACTAAAGACTGTAGCTCTGTAGGACTAGAACTAAAGCCTCTAGCTCGTTATTACTAGAACTAAAGACTGTAACTCTCAAGGACTAGAACTAAAGCCTCTAGCTCTGTAGGACTAGAACTAAAGCCTCTCGCTCTGTATGACTAGAACTAAAGACTGTAGCTCTCCAGGACTAGAACTAAAGCCTGTAGCTCTCCAGGACTAGAACTAAAGCCTCTAGCTCTGTAGGACTAGAACTAAAGCCTGTAGCTCTCCAGGACTAGAACTAAAGCCTGTAGCTCTCCAGGACTAGAACTAATGACTGTAGCTCTGTATGACGAGAACTAAAGCCTGTTGCTCTGTAGTACTAGAACTAAAGACTATAGCTCTGTATGACTAGAACTAAAGACTGTAGCTCTCCAGGACTAGAACTAAAGACTGTAGCTCTCAAGGACTAGAACTAAAGCCTGTAGCTTTGTAGGCCTAGAACTAAAACTGTAGCTCTCAAGGACTAGAACTAAAGCCTGTAGCTCTGTATGACTAGAACTAAAACTGTAGGTATCAAGGACTAGAACTAAAGCCTCTAGCTATGTAGGACTAGAACTAAAGACTGTAGCTCTGTAGGACTAGAACTAAAGACTATAGCTCTGTATGACTAGAACTAAAGCCTGTAGCCCTGTATGACTAGAACTAAAGACTATAACTATGTAGGACTAGAACTAAAGCCTGTAGTTCTGTATGACGAGAACTAAAGCCTGTAGCCCTGTAGGACTAGAACTAAAGACTGTAGCTCTCCAGGACTAGAACTAAAGCATGTAGCTCTGTATGACTAGAACTAAAGCATGTAGCTCTGTATGACTAGAACTGAAGCCTGTAGCCCTGTAGGACTAGAACTAAAGCCTGTAGCTCTCCAGGACTAGAACTAAAGACTGTAGCTTTCAAGGACTAGAACTAAAGCCTGTACCTTTGTAGGCCTAGAACTAAAACTGTAGCTCTCCAGGACTAGAACTAAAGACTGTAGCTTTTAAGGACTAGAACTAAAGCCTGTAGCTCTGTATGACTAGAACTAAAACTGTAGGTATCAAGGACTAGAACTAAAGCCTCTAGTATGTAGGGCTAGAACTAAAGCCTGTAGCTCTGTATGACTAGAACTAAAGCCTGTAGCTCTGTAGGACTTGAACTAAAGAATATAGCTCTGTATGACTAGAACTAAAGACTGTAGCTCTGTATGACTAGAACTAAAGCCTGTAGCTCTGTATGACTAGAACTAAAGCCTGTAGCTCTGTATGACTAGAACTAAAGCCTGTAGCTCTGTATGACTAGAACTAAAGACTGTAGCTCACAAGGACTATAACTAAAGACTGTAACTTTGTAGGTCTATAACTAAAACTAGCTCTCAAGGACTAGAACTAAAGACTCTAGCCATGTAGGACTAGAACTAAAGACTCTAGCTCTGTAAGACTAGAACTAAAGACTAGCTCTCCAGGACTAGAACTAAAGCCTCTAGCTCTGTATGACCAGAACTAAAGCTCTCCAGGACTAGAACTAAAGCCTGTAGCTCTGTATGACTAGAACTAAAGCCTGTAGCTCTCCAGGACTAGAACTAAATCCTGTAGCTCTGTATGACGAGAACTAAACTCTGTAGCTCTCCAGGACTAGAACTAAAGACTATAGCTCTGTATGACTAGAACTAAAGCCTGTAGCTCTCCAGGACTAGAACAAAGCTTGTAGCTCTCCAGGACGAGAACTAAAGCCTCTAGCTCTGTATGACTAGAACTAAAGCCTAATGCTCTCGAGGACTAGAACTAAATCCTGTAGCTCTGTAGGACTAGAACCAATGACTGTAGCTCTGTATGACTAGAACTAAAGCCTGTAGCTCTGTAGGACTAGAACTAAAGACAATAGCTCTGTAGGACTAGAACTAAAGCCTGTAGCTCTCCAAGACCAGAACTAAAGCCTGTAGCTCTGTATGACTAGAACTGAAGCCTCTAGCTCTGTATGACTATAACTAAATCCTGTAGCACTCCAGGACTAGAACTAAAGCCTGTAGCTTTGTACGACTAGAACTAAAACTATAGCTCTCAAGGACTAGAATTAAAGACTATAGCTCTCAAGGACTAGACCTAAAGCCTGTAGCTCTGTATGACTAGAACTAAAACTGTAGGTATCAAGGACTAGAACTAAAGACTGTAGCTCTCAAGGACTAGAACTGAAGCCTGTAGCTCTGTAGGACTAGAACTAAAGACTGTAGCTCTCCAGGACTAGAACTACAGCCTGTAGCTCTCCAGGACTAGAACTAAAGCCTCTAGCTCTGTATGACTAGAACTAAAGCCTGTAGCTCTCCAGGACTAGAACTAAAGCCTCTAGCTCTGTATGACTAGAACTAAAGCCTGTAGCTCTCCAGTACTAGAACTAAAGCCTCTACCTCTGTAGGACTAGAACAAAAGACTGTAACTCTCAAGGACTAGAACTAAAACTGTAGCTCTGTAGGACTAGAACTAAAGCCTATAGCTCTTTATGACTAGAACTAAAGTCTGTAGCTCTCCAGGACTAGAACTAAAGACTGTAGCTCTGTAGGACTAGAACTAAAGACTCTAGCTCTGTATGACTAGAACTAAAGCCTGTAGCTCTGTATGACTAGAACTAATGACTGTAGCTCTGTATGACTAGAACTAAAGCCTGTAGCTCTGTGTGACTAGAACTAAAGCCTGTAGCTCTGTATGACTAGAACTAAAGACTATAACTATGTAGGACTAGAACTAAAGCCTGTAGCTCTCCAGGACTAGAACTAAAGCCTGTAGCTCTCCAGGACTAGAACTAAAGCCTCTAGCTATGTAGGACTAGAACTAAAGACTGTAGCTCTGTAGGACTAGAACAAAATACTATAGCTCTGTATGACTAGAACTAAAGCCTATAGCTCTGTATGACTAGAACTAAAGCCTGTAGCTCTCCAGTACTAGAACTAAAGCCTCTAGCTCTGTAGGACTAGAACTAAAGACTGTAGCACTGTAGGACTAGAACTAAAGCCTCTAGCTCTGTAGGACTAGAACAAAATACTATAGCTCTGTATGACTAGAACTAAAGCCTATAGCTCTTTATGACTAGAACTAAAGCCTATAGCTCTGTATGACTAGAACTAAAGTCTGTTGCTCTCCAGGACTAGAACTAATGACTGTAGCTCTGTAGGACTAGAACTAAAGCCTCTAGCTCGTTATTACTAGAACTAAAGACTGTAACTCTCAAGGACTAGAACTAAAGCCTCTAGCTCTGTAGGACTAGAACTAAAGCCTCTCGCTCTGTATGACTAGAACTAAAGACTGTAGCTCTCCAGGACTAGAACTAAAGCCTGTAGCTCTCCAGGACTAGAACTAAAGACTCTAGCTCTTTATGACTAGAACTAAAGACTGCAGCTCTGTTTGACTAGAACTAAAGCCTATAGCTCTCCAGGACTAGAACTAAAGCCTGTAGCTCTCCAGGACTAGAACTAATGACTGTTGCTCAGTAGTACTAGAACTAAAGACTATAGCTCTGTATGACTAGAACTAAATCCTGTAGCTCTCCAGGACTAGAACTAAAGCCTGTAGCTCTCCAGGACCAGAACTAAAGACTCTAGCTCTGTATGACTAGAACTAAAGACTGTAGCTCTGTAGGACTAGAACTAATGACTGTAGCTCTGTATGACTAGAACTAAAGCCTGTAGCTCTGTGTGACTAGAACTAAAGCCTGTAGCTCTGTATGACTAGAACTAAAGACTATAACTATGTAGGACTAGAACTAAAGACTGTAGCTCTGTAGGACTAGAACTAAAGACTGTAGCTCTCCAGGACTAGAACTAAAGCCTGTAGCTCTCCAGGACTAGAACTAAAGCCTCTAGCTCTGTATGACTAGAACTAAAGCCTGTAGCTTTCCAGTACTAGAACTAAAGCCTGTAGCTTTGTAGGCCTAGAACTAAAACTGTAGCTCTCAAGGACTAGAACTAAAGACTGTAGCTCTCAAGGACTAGAACTAAAGCCTGTAGCTTTGTACGACTAGAACTAAAACTATAGCTCTCAAGGACTAGACCTAAAGCCTATACCTCTGTATGATTAGAACTAAAGACTGTAGCTCTCAAGGACTAGAACTAAAGCCTGTAGCTTTGTAGGCCTAGAACTAAAACTGTAGCTCTCAAGGACTAGAACTAAAGCCTGTAGCTCTCCAGGACTAGAAATAAAGACTCTAGCTCTTTATGACTAGAACTAAAGACTGCAGCTCTGTTTGACTAGAACTAAATCCTGTAGCTCTGTATGACTAGAACTAAAGCCTGTAGCTCTCCAGGACTAGAACTAATGACTGTAGCTCTGTATGACGAGAACTAAAGCCTGTTGCTCTGTAGTACTAGAACTAAAGACTATAGCTCTGTATGACTAGAACTAAATCCTGTAGCTCTGTATGACTAGAACTAAAGCCTGTAGCTCTCCAGGACTAGAACTAAAGCATGCAGATCTGTATGACTAGAACTAAAGTCTGTAGCTCTCCATGACTAGAACTAAAGCATGTAGCTCTCCAGGACTAGAACTAAAGCCTGTAGCTCTGTGTGACTAGAACTAAAGCCTGTAGCTCTGTATGACTAGAACTAAAGACTATAACTATGTAGGACTAGAACTAAAGCCTGTAGCTCTCCAGGACTAGAACTAAAGCCTGTAGCTCTCCAGGACTAGAACTAAAGCCTCTAGCTATGTAGGACTAGAACTAAAGACTGTAGCTCTGTAGGACTAGAACAAAATACTATAGCTCTGTATGACTAGAACTAAAGCCTATAGCTCTGTATGACTAGAACTTAAGCCTGTAGCTCTCCAGTACTAGAACTAAAGCCTCTAGCTCTGTAGGACTAGAACTAAAGACTGTAACTCTCAAGGACCAGAACTAAAACTGTAGCTCTGTAGGACTAGAACAAAATACTATAGCTCTGTATGACTAGAACTAAAGCCTATAGCTCTGTATGACTAGAACTAAAGCCTATAGCTCTGTATGACTAGAACTAAAGCCTCTAGCTCGTTATTACTAGAACTAAAGACTGTAGCTCTCCAGGACTAGAACTAAAGCCTGTAGCTCTGTATGACTAGAACTAAAGACTGTAGCTCTGTAGGACTAGAACTAAAGCCTCTAGCTCGTTATTACTAGAACTAAAGACTGTAGCTCTCCAGGACTAGAACTAAAGCATTCAGCTCTGTATGACTAGAACTAAAGACTATAGCTATGTAGGACTAGAACTAAAGCCTGTAGCTCTGTATGACTAGAACTAAAGACTATAGCTATGTAGGACTAGAACTAAAGCCTGTAGCTCTGTAGGACTAGAACTAAAGACTGTAGCTCTACAGGACTAGAACTAAAGCCTGTAGCTCTCCAGGACTAGAACTAAAGCCTCTAGCTCTGTATGACTAGAACTAAAGCCTGTAGCTTTCCAGTACTAGAACTAAAGCCTGTAGCTTTGTAGGCCTAGAACTAAAACTGTAGCTCTGTATGACTAGAACTAAAGCCTCTAGCTCTGTATGACTAGAACTAAAGACTGTAGCTCTGTTGGACTAGAACTAAAGCCTCAAGCTCTGTATGACTAGTACTAAAGACTGTAGCTCTCCAGGACTAGAACTAAAGACTGTAGCTCTCAAGGACTAGAACTAAAGTCTGTAGCTTTGTACGACTAGAACTAAAACTATAGCTCTCAAGGACTAGAACTAAAGCCTATACCTCTGTATGATTAGAACTAAAGACTGTAGCTCTCAAGGACTAGAACTAAAGCCTGTAGCTTTGTAGGCCTAGAACTAAAACTGTAGCTCTCAAGGACTAGAACTAAAGCCTGTAGCTCTGTATGACTAGAACTAAAACTGTAGGTATCAAGGACTAGAACTAAAGCCTCTAGCTCTGTAGGACTAGAACTAAAGACTATAGCTCTGTATGACTAGAACTAAAGCCTGTAGCCCTGTATGACGAGAACTAAAGCCTGTAGCCCTGTAGGACTAGAACTAAAGACTGTAGCTCTCCAGGACTAGAACTAAAGCATGTAGCTCTGTATGACTAGAACTGAAGCCTCTAGCTCTGTATGACTAGAACTAAAGCCTGTAGCTCTCCAGGACTAAAACGAAAGACTGTAGCTCTGTATGACTATAACTAAATCCTGTAGCACTCTAGGACTAGAACGAAAGACTGTAGCTTTCAAGGACTAGAACTAAAGCCTGTACCTTTGTAGGCCTAGAACTAAAACTGTAGCTCTCAAGGACTAGAACTGAAGACTATAGCTCTCAAGGACTAGAACTAAAGCCTGTAGCTCTGTATGACTAGAACTAAAACTGTAGGTATCAAGGACTAGAACTAAAGCCTCTAGCTATGTAGAACTAGAACTAAAGACTATAGCTCTGTATGACTAGAACTAAAGCCTGTAGCGCTGTATGACTAGAACTAAAGACTATAACTATGTAGGACTAGAACTAAAGCCTGTAGTTCTGTAGGACTAGAACTAAAGTCTGTAGTTATGTATGACTAGAACTAAAGCCTGTAGCTCTGTAGGACTTGAACTAAAGACTATAGCTCTGTATGACTAGAACTAAAGCCTGTAGCGCTGTATGACTAGAACTAAAGACTATAACTATGTAGGACTAGAACTAAAGCCTGTAGTTCTGTAGGACTAGAACTAAAGCCTGTAGTTCTGTATGACTAGAACTAAAGCCTGTAGCTCTCCAGGACTAGAACTAAAGACTGTATCTCTCCAGGACTAGAACTAAAGCCTGTAGCTCTGTATGACTAGAACTAAATACTATAACTATGTAGGACTAGAACTAAAGCCTGTAGCTCTGTAGGACTAGAACTAAAGACTGTAGCTCTCCAGGACTAGAACTAAAGCCTCTAGCTCTGTATGACCAGAACTAAAGCCTGTCGCTCTCCAGGACTAGAACTAAAGCCTGTAGCTCTCCAGGACTAGAACTAATGAGTGTAGCTCTGTATGACTATAACTAAAGACTGTAGCTCTGTATGACTAGAACTAAAGCCTGTAGCTCTCCAGGACTAGAACTAAAGCCTGTAGCTCTCCAGGACTAGAACTAAAGCCTGTAGCTCTGTATGACTAGAACTAAAGACTGTGTCTCTGTATGACTAGAAATAAAGCCTATAGCTCTATATGACTAGAACTAAAGACTGTAGCTCTGTATGACTAGAACTAAAGCCTGTAGCTCTCCAGGACTAGAACTAAAGCCTGTAGCTCTCCAGGACTAGAACTAAAGCCTGTAGCTCTGTATGACTAGAACTAAAGACTATGGCTCTGTATGACTAGAAATAAAGCCTATAGCTCTGTAGGACTAGAACTAAAGACTGTAGCTCTCCAGGACTAGAACTAAAGACTCTAGCTCTGTAGGACTAGAACTAAAGACTGTAGCTCTGTAGGACTGGAACTAACGTCTCTAGCTCTGTATGACTAGAACTAAATACTGTAACTCTCAAGGACTAGAATTAAAACTGTATCTCTGTATGACTAGAACTAAAGCCTCTAGCTCTGTATGACTAGAACTAAAGCCTGTAGCTCTGTAGGACTAGAACTAAAGCCTCTAGCTCTGTGAGGCAGACGGCCTTGGTTCAAGCCCAGTCAGAGGCAAGTTCAGGGACTTAAGCTAGCACACATGCTGTTTACAGTGTGTTTTTGATGGCCTGTGTCGGCGGCATTTTCACCTGGTGAAATGTAATTGCATTTGTTTTGATACCAGCAGAGTTGGATAAAGTACCCAGTTATCATACTTGAGTAAAAGTAAAGATACCTTAATAAGAAATGACTCAAGTAAATGTGAAAGTCACAAGTTAAATACTACTTGAGTAAAAGTCTAGAAGTATTTTTTTTTAAATATACTTAAGTATCAAAAGTAAATGTAATTGCTAAAATATACTTAAGTATCCAAAGTAAAAGTATAAATAATTTCACATTCTATATTTTAAGCAATCCAGATGGCACCATTTTCTTATTTTCTTAATTTACGGATAGCTAGGGGCACACTCCAACATTCAGACATAATTTACAAAAGAAGCATTTGTGTTTAGTGAGTCTGCCAGATCAGAGGCAGTAGGGATGACCAGGGGTGTTCTCTTGATAAGTGTGTGAATTGGCCAATTCTTCTGTCCTGCTAGGCATTCGAAATGTAGCTTGTACTTTTGGGTATCAGGGAATGTAACAAAGTAAATGTTGTCAAAAATATGAATAGTAAAGAACTACTTAAGTAGTACCCCAAAGAACTACTGAAGTAGCACTTTAAAGTGGTTTTACTTTAGTACTTTACACCACTGGAAACCAGGATGCCTCCTGGCGTTAAAGCTGATGGTAAAGTCGTGGAGTATTGACAAAGTGATGTCAAACACGTGGAGTATTGATTTAGGATTCCAAGTTTTCACATGGAAAAGTTTAGTTTGATCTTGATAAAACACAACATGCTTCATCTGTCTTTCCAAGGAAAACGTGTTAGAAAATTTGAGCATACATGTTATGCAAAACACATTTTTTAATCTCTTGTGGACAGACTACGTCAACAAAAATGATATCGTAGATCTGTCAAGATACAACAGGATGTGTGAGATAACGAGCGTTTTGGTGCTTTGGATAAACACGATTTGGAAAGGGAAGGAGAGATTTAGCCCATAGACTTGCCCATAACTTGGAAAGAGAGACGGCGGAGCTCTTCATTCTGGTTCCGATCTCTTCTTTTAAAACATATGGACCCAGAACTTAATCGAGCATCTGATCAATTACGCAAGACTTTACTTCTGGGTTAACCAAGATAATGTCTTTCTGAACGATGCACCATGCTGCCCTGCTCACAATATGACCGGACAGCTCAGATTACTGTTTGATTTGAGAAGGGCGTTTCTATTTCAACACTTTTGCCGGTCACATGACAGGCCATAGCTGGTGCACTCCCGTTTAGCCTAATTGAACTCCTTCCATTAGGGTGGATTTACACAGGCTGCCCAATTCTGATTTTATACCCAATTTTAGGCAAAAGATCTGATCTGAGTGGGAAAAAAAGATCAGAAATGGAACGAAATCAAATCAAATGTATTTATATAGCCCTTCGTACATCAGCTGATATCTCAAAGTGCTGTACAGAAACCCAGCCTAAAACCCCAAACAGCAAGCAATGCAGGTGTAGAAGCACGGTGGCTAGGAAAAACTCCCTAGAAAGGCCAAAACCTAGGAATAAACCTAGAGAGGAACCAGGCTATGTGGGGTGGCCAGTCATCTTCTGGCTGTGCTGGGTGGAGATTCTAACAGAACATGGCCAAGATGTTCAAATGTTCATAAATGACCAGCATGGTCCAATAATAATAAGGCAGAACAGTTGAAACTGGAGCAGCAGCACGGCCAGGTGGACTGGGGACAGCAAGGAGTCATCATGTCAGGTAGTCCTGAGGCATGGTCCTAGGGCTCAGGTCCTCCGAGAGAGAGAAAGAAAGAGAGAAAGAGAGAATTAGAGAGAGCACACTTAAATTCACACAGGACACCGAATAGGACAGGAGAAGTACTCCAGATATAACAAACTGACCCTAGCCCCCAACACATAAACTACTGCAGCATAAATACTGGAGGCGGAGACAGGAGGGGTCAAAAGACACTGTGGCCCCATCCGAGGACACCCCCGGACAGGGCCAAACAGGAAGGATATAACCCCACCCACTTTGCCAAAGCACAGCCCCACACCACTAGAGGGATATCTTCAACCACCAACTTACCATCCTGAGACCAGGCTGAGTATAGCCCACAAAGATCTCCGCCACAGCACAACCCAAGGGGGGGGGGCGCCAACCCAGACAGGATGATCACACAGTGACTCAACCCACTCAGGTGACGCACCCCTCCCAGGGACGGTATGAGAGGGCCCCAGTAAGCCAGTGACTCAGCCCCTGTAATAGGGTTAGAGGCAGAGAATCCCAGTGGAAAGAGGGGAACCGGCGGTTCGTTGCTCCCGAGCCTTTCCGTTCACCTTCCCACTCCTGGGCCAGACTACACTCAATCATATGACCCACTGAAGAGATGAGTCTTCAGTAAAGACTTAAAGGTTGAGACCGAGTTGGCGTCTCTGACAAGGGTAGGCAGACCGTTCCATAAAAATGGAGCTCTATAGGAGAAAGCCCTGCCTCCAGCTGTTTGCTTAGAAATTATAGGGACAATTAGGAGGCCTGCGTCTTGTGATCGTAGCGTACGTGTAGGTATGTACGGCATGACCAAATCAGAGAGATAGGTAGGAGCAAGCCCATGTAATGCTTTGTAGGTTTGCAGTAAAACCTTGAAATCAGCCCTTGCTTTGACAGGAAGCCAGTGTAGGGAGGCTAGCACTGGAGTAATATGATCAAATATTTTGGTTCTAGTCAGGATTCTATCAGCCGTATTTAGCATTGAAGTTTATTTAGTGCTTTATCCGGGTAGCCGGAAAGTAGAGCATTGCAGTAGTCTAACCTAGAAGTGACAAAAGCATGGATGAATTTTTCTGCATAATTTTTGTACAGAAATTTTCTGATTTTTGCAATGTTACGTAGATGGAAAAAAGCTGTCCTTGAAATGGTCTTGATATGTTCTTCAAAAGAGAGATCAGGGTCCAGAGTAATACCGAGGTGCTTCACAGTTTTATTTGAGACGACTGTACAACCATTAAGATTAATTGTCAAATTCAACAGAAGATCTCTTTGTTTCTTGGGACCTAGAACAAGCATCTCTGTTTTGTCCGAGTTTAAAAGTAGAAAGTTTGCAGCCATCCACTTCCTTATGTCTGAAACGCATGCTTCTACTGAGGGCAATTTCGGGGCTTCACCATGTTTCATTGAAATGTACAGCTGTGTGTCATCCGCATAGCAGTGAAAGTTAACATTATGTTTTCGAATGACATCCCCAAGAGGTAAAATATATAGTGAAAACAATAGTGGTCCTAAAACGGAACCTTGAGGAACACCGAAATTTACAGTTGATTTGTCAGAGGACAAACCATTCACAGAGACAAACTGATATCTTTCCGACAGATAAGATCTAAACCAGGCCAGAACTTGTCCGTGTAGACCAATTTGGGTTTCCAATCTCTCCAAAAGAATGTGGTGATCGATGGTATCAAAAGCAGCACTAAGGTCTAGGAGCACGAGGACAGATGCAGAGCCTCGGTCTGATGCCATTAAAAGGTAATTTACCACCTTCACAAGTGCAGTCTCAGTGCTGTGATGGGGTCTAAAACCAGACTGAAGCATTTCGTATACATTGTTTGTCTTCAGGAAGGCAGTGAGTTTCTGCGCAACAGCCTTTTCTAAACTTTTGAGAGGAATGGAAGATTCGATATAGGCCGATAGTTTTTTATATTTTCTGGGTCAAGGTTTGGCTTTTCAAGAGAGGATTTATTACTGCCACTTTTAGTGAGTTTGGTCCACATCCGGTGGATAGAGAGCCGTTTATTATGTTCAACATAGGAGGCCCAAGCACAGGAAGCAGCTCTTTCAGTAGTTTAGTTGGAATAGGGTCCAGTATGCAGCTTGAAGGTTTAGAGGCCATGATTATTTTCATCATTGTGTCAAGAGATATAGTACTAAAACACTTGAGCATCTCTCTTGATCCTAGGTCCTGGCAGAGTTGTGCAGACTCAGGACAACTGAGCTTTGAAGGAATACGCAGATTTAAAGAGGAGTCTGTATTTTGCTTTCTAATAATCACAATCTTTTCCTCAAAGAAGTTCATGAATTTTTCACTGCTAAAGTGAAAGCCATCCTCTCTTGGGGAATGCTGCTTTTTAGTTAGTTAGCTTTGCGACAGTATCAAAAAGGAATTGTTCTTATTTTCCTCAATTAAGTTAGAAAAATAGGATGATCGAGCAGCAGTAAGGGCTCTTCGGTACTGCACGGTACTGTCTTTCCAAGCTAGTCGGAAGACTTCCAGTTTGGTGTGGCGACATTTCCGTTCCAATTTTCTGGAAGCTTGCTTCAGAGCTCGGGTATTTTCTGTGTACCAGGGAGCTAGTTTCTTATGAGAAATGTTTTTAGTTTTTAGGGGTGCAACTGCATCTAGGGTATTGCGCAAGGTTAAATTTAGTTCCTCAGTTAGGTGGTTAACTGATTTTTGTCCTCTGGCGTCCTTGGGTAGACAGAGGGAATCTGGAAGGACATCAAGGAATCTTTGTGTTGTCTGTGAATTTATAGCACGACTTTTGATGTTCCTTGGTTGGGGTCTGAGCAGATTATTTGTTGCAATTGCAAACATAATAAAATGGTGGTCCGATAGTCCAGGATTATGAGGAAAAACATTAAGATCCACAACATTTATTCCAGAGACATGTTGGACAAAACCCACTGAGTCGATGATGGCTCCGAAAGCCTTTTGGAGTGGGTCTGTGGACTTTTCCATGTGAATATTAAAGTCACCAAAGATTAGAATATTATCTGCTATGACTACAAGGTCCGATAGGAATTCAGGGAACTCAATGAGGAACGCTGGAAATGGCCCAGGTGGCCTGTAAACAGTAGCTATAAAAAGTGATTGAGTAGGCTGCATAGATTTCATGACTAGAAGCTCAAAAGACGAAAACGTCATTTTTTTTTGTAAATTGAAATTTGCTATCGTAAATGTTAGCAACACTTCCGCCTTTGCGGGATGCACGGGGGATATGGTCACTAGTGTAGCCAGGAGATGAGGCCTCATTTAACACAGTAAATTCATCAGGCTTAAGCCATGTTTCAGTCAGGCCAATCACATCAAGATTATGATCAGCGAAAGACATACTGAACGATAATGAACAAAAAATAAAAATGCAGATTGTAAAGTTTTGGTCCCATGTTTCACGAGTTGAAACAAAGGATCTCAGAAAGGCCACTAAAATGTGTAGTTTTGTCACACAACACAATGCCACAAATGTCTCAAGTTTTGAGGGAACATGCAATTGGCATGCTGACTTCAAGAATGTCCACTAGAGCTGTTGCCAGAGAATTGAATGTTAATTTCTCTACCATATGCTGCTTCCAACATTGTTTTAGAGAATTTGGCAGTAAGTCCAAACGGCCTCACAACAGCAGACCACGTGTGTGGTATCATTTGCTGATGTCAGCGTGAACAGAGTGCCCCATGGTGGTGGAGGGGTTATGGTATGGGCAGGCATAAACTACGGACAACAAACACAATTGCATTTGGGCAAGTTTGAATGCACGGAGATACCGTGATTAGATCCTGAGGCCAATTGTCATGCAATTCATCTGCCACCATCACCTCATGTGAACAACAGATGCATATCTGCATTCTCAGTCATGTGAAATCCATAGATTAGGGCCTAATTTATTTATTTATTTAAGATGGACTGATTTCCTTATATGAACTGTAACTCAGTAAAACCTTAGAAATTGTTGCATGTTGCCTTTATATTTCAGTTCAGTGTAGAATGATGACGATAAGGTATGATCAGACAGCCTCCCTCTCCCTGCACTAGAAGGCAGTGTTACTCTGTCTACTGGGCTGCTATACTGAGGGCGTTTCCCTGTGGTTCGCAGCTTGTGTGTGTGTGTACGTGTGTCTTAATGTAATGAGTGAAACAGCCTGTGTGATGAACCCTGAACAGATCTACACCTGCATCTTTACCACTGTGGAATGGGATAGGGACAGTTATGCTTCTCTCTGTGTGTGTGTGTGGTGTGTGTGTGTGTGTGTCAGGCGTTACAGCCTGTGTTTGTGCATGTATACACCATTTTAATCCCAATGTGACAGTACAGAACAGATCCGTGCAAGAAGATGTGGCATGCTGAGAGTCTGAGTGTGACTGTGTGTGTGTGTGTGTGTTGGAGCTGTCAGATACGTGAGCAGCAGAAGGTCTTCTCCACCTTGGGGGGCTGACCTCATCCTGAGCGGACAGGCAGCCTGCGGCGTTGTGTATGTGTGTGCATGTGTGTGTATGCGTGTGTATGCGTGTGTGTGGCAGCTGCCGCATGGTGAAGCCACGAGGCCAATTCACCTCCTGGAGAACTCTCTCTGCAAGGAGCCCCATGGGTACTGTCTTTCACTGTAACACACACACACACACACACACACACCACACACCACACACCACACACACACAGTTCCTGTGATCTGTTCTCTGGGGTTGTCGCAGAGAGCAGATCACATTGTCTTTAACTGCTGTTGTCATTAATTCAGTAGACATGGTTGGGAGGGATAACTAACTGTACTCCTTACTAACACACACACACACACACAAACCCACACACACCACATGCAGGCCAGGCAGGGAGACGGGAGGGTAGCCTAGTGGTTAGAGCGTTGGACTAGTAACCGTAAGTGAGTTCAAACCCCTGAGCTGACAAGGTACAAATCTGCCGTTCTGCCCCTGAACAGGCAGTTAACCCACTGTTCCCAGGCCGTCATTGAAAATAAGAATGTGTTCTTAACTGACTTGCCTGGTTAAATAAAGGTAAAAAAAAAAAAAAAGACAGGGAGATTGGAAAGTCAGGCAGTGAAGTAGTCAGGGAGGCAGGTAGGCAGGGAGGCAGGTAGGCAGGCAGAGAGGCAGGCAGGCAGAGAGGCAGGCAGGCAGAGAGGCAGGCAGGCAGAGAGGCAGGCAGGCAGAGAGGTAGGCAGACAGAGAGGCAGACAGACACATTTATTTACCTGAGCCAGAAGAGGGTGTAGTACCTTGGGGTTGCATGAATGTGGCCAGGTATTCATCTGGCATGTGTCAGGAAGTTGTGGTCACTTTTTTAAAGGCCCAATACAACTGTTTTTATCTGAATATCAAATCATTTCTGGGTACAAATTAAGTACCTTACTGTGATTGTTTTCAATTAACATGTTAAAAAAAATATTTAAAAAGTAGCTTCTTAGCAAGAGCAATTTCTCAAGCAAGAATTTGGCTAGGACTGTCTGGGAGTGGTCTGAGTGGGGAGGGGGAAACTGAAAACTAGCTGTTATTGGCAGGTTTGGAACTTCTTATTGGTCTATTAACTAATGTACCGCCCGAAGTCACCAGGCAGGTCAAAACTCCATTACACCACAACAGGCTGAAATTTCAGGTGGTCTTTTCAACAGCTCTTACACTAAACATGTATTATTATAATTTTCACCATTTCACAGTATTATTCCAACATCATAGTGTGGAAATATACATAAAACACAATAAATCAAGTTTTTGACTGCACTGGGCCTTTATTACAATTAATTGAAGAGAGTCAGCACATGGAAGCATGTACCCAATATCTCTGTTTGAGAGGAAATCTATTAGTGGGTATGTATGGTTCTATCTTGCAGAATCCAATATACTGTAACTCTATTTAGCTGTTTCTAATCTTAAGGCCCCATCCCTCTCCCTTAGTACTGTGCAACGGTAGTTTCCTTGCTTTGTATTGGTTTAATGTCAAATGGAATATACTGTACCTCCAAAATGGCACCCTATTAAGAAGTCCACTATAATAAATAGCATGCCATTTGGAACTCATTATATACTGGTAGGGTGGTAGTGTAGCAGTGTGGATAAGCACATTCCGGGTTTGATTGAACATCAGCATTGTATTCCATCTCCTTTTTGAAAACCAGGATTCAGAACATAATTAAATCAACTGCCATTATGTGTTGTCTACTATTTAAAGGCACCGGTCTGATTCAGAACCACGGCTTATGAAGAACAGACGAGACATAACAGCAGTTGATTTAACTACATTCTGAATGCTCAAATCAATTTATGGCCCAACCAACGACGACACCACTAGAGGAAAATCAATACTTGGCGATGAGAGCCAGATTGTTTTCACAGAGATTCTAGTGTTAATAGTGCTGCGTTTTGAAAACACAACAGTAAATTGAGAGATATAACTGCAGTAAGCTCACCCTCAGGCTTGGCCTTTCAGAAGGCATCAGAGCTGTCATTACCATAGTGTTTCATTCCTGCACACAGCCGTAGAATGGTTAGAACAGAAGCCAGTCCCCGTGGAACCCCACTGCTGTTCTGTCATTCTAATCGCTTAATGATAGGACCAAAACAAACAAATTGTCACCTCGGCTCAATCATTAGTGATTCACAATGTCGTCTCTCTCTCTCCGGTATCTGCCTGCTGGGTAAGTAGGTGCGTTGTGTCGTACGCTCTCCTATCTGGCATGTATTTTATATTTTGAAAGCAACAGTTCTCAATGGCTGTGTTTCAAATGGCACCCGTTTCCATATGGGTTCTGGTTAAAGTTGTTCACTATTGGGAATAGAATGCCATTTTGGATGCAACCTATATTTTCTTTTCAGCATTTCTCTTTTCATACAGACAGTCTCAACTAATGAACAATAGGACATATCTTATAGTGTATGAGAGTGCTGTGAAATACTTCAGAGACATGCAGAAAGCTTCTAATGAACCGTTTAGATCTGTGTGAAAAACTGTCACACTGTGAGGTGAATCCTCTTCTCTTGATCTATATAATGACTGTTTGAATAGATAAGAGTCCATGTTCATCTTTCTTTCTTTCTTTCTCTCCCCATCCTCCCTCTCTTCTTCTCTCTCAGTCTGGGTGATGAAACTGGGTTCTATTTTACATTTCAGGCCAACAGATGTCTCCAACAGTTTGGTTGGCAGATAGATAGAGTATCAAACAACAGATCTGTTGGCAGACCTGACGCCGTCAGATACCCAGTGGAAACTGGGGCTTTGAAAATGAGGTGAGGAAAATATTGGACGGTTTCTAGCACCAAAATAGATATGTTTGTGCCTTGTCGTTTGTTTATGTTAGAATCTTTGCTTGTTCGAGGCATCAGTTGCAAAATATGCCAATGTATAACTGCCGTATGTGTATACTGCATCCCAAATGGCACTCCATTCCCTTAATAGTGCAGGGCTAGACCAGGGCTCATAAGGTAGTATTAATGCACTATGTAGGGAATTAGGTTCCATTTGGGACACATACTATGTGTGTCAGACTCTTGGCTTCATACATTTTTGCTACTAGAGCAAGGGGAGCCCAGTTTTAACATGAGTTCCATAGGGCTTTGGTCAAAAGTAGTGCACCACAAGGGAAATTGGGTGCAATTTGGGACACAGACCTGTTTTATTCAGCTGCTGCTACCCAGATCGAACACATGGCTTCCGAGAAGACAGCGTGCAGGTATGCAGAGCTGACCTTCCTCCTATTGGAGTGGCATATGTGCAAATAATGATGACGAATCAGAAATTGAGAAGTTTGGAAGGCTGCAGTACTTCATTTGGAGAAGGAAGAGAGAAATGGTAGTGAGGAGTTTACTTTCAGTCAGACTCTTACCATAGATTGCCTGGGTACAAGTCTCTTTAGCTAACATTCCACTCCTTGTCACTGCCAAAGTTGGGCTAACTTTCCACTCCTTGTTGCTGCCAACGTTTGTTAGCTAAAGAGACTGGTACTCAGGCTATACCGTAGAGATCTACTGCTCTCCTTTTCATGTGATGATTAAACATCAGAGAATCGAATCATGTACAGTACAGTAACCCATGCCATCCCAACCATGACAGTACATTTAGACAAGGGTTGCAAAATTATGGTAACGCTCCTAAATTGACCTGGTATTCCAGTCCTGGTTGGAGGGTTCTGTATTTCCTGCGTATTCCTTCTTGATTCAGGGAATCATCCAACCAGGATGTCTGGAAAACCAGGGAATTTTTAAAATGTTACCGTAATTTAGCAACCATTTACATGTAAGTATTTTAGCAGACGCTGTTATCCAGAGTGACTTAGAGTTAGTGCCTTCATTTTAAGGTAGCTAGGCACGACAACCACATCTCACAGTCATAGTAAGTAAAACTTTCCTTAATAAAGCAACTATCAGCAAACCAACACCAAAACCATCAAATCAGCAACCCTAGTTTGGGTATTTCTGTGTCCAGGGCGACAGTACTTCCAGTCTCAGGAAGGAAAAGAATGTTTCCCAAATGGTAGCCAATTCCCTCTATAGTACTACTATAGATCCAAATGAGTGTTCTTTTAAGAGAATAGGGAGTAATTTGGGACACAACCAACTTCCCTTTGTGACGCTAACTCAGCCATCCACTACAACTGCAGCAGAAACTCATAAAGAGCAGAGCAATAATCTCCATTCACAGCAGCTCCTCAGTGAGAGTAGCTCTGGCATCTTCTTGTTTGTTGTTTGTTGTTTCCAAGGCTCCCGCTGTTTTAGGAGCCTGTAAAGACCACAGACAAAGAAAGGATGAGTGGGAAACAACAGGTCTGAACCACAATGGAAATATTTAATGATCAATTCATGACTATAGTTTTACCCTTGATTATGTGCTATTAGTTTTGCTATGTTTTGGCCGTATCTGTATTTTTTATGATCTAATGAATCCATTAATCTAATCCTTCATCACTGAGTCCTGTCCTGTCCTGGCTACACCTAGAGGTTAACCAAGATTTAAAGTATGGTGGAAGCTTAAACAAGAGTTATGTACAATAAGAGCACAATGTTTCGATCTAAAAGACTTCAAAGAGGGCCGGCCTACTTTCTGATACAAAATGCAATGTGCACTGATCTTATCGCCTGAAATAAAGTGCTATGCGCTATGATAAACTGCGTCCATAGTCATATAGATGAAATCACCATAGTCAATCATCAGAATGAATGAATGAATGTTGACTGAATGATTTGTTTTCTGCTATTTAACTAAAGACAGGACCTGTTCATATAGACAAAGCCTATTTTAATTACTAGTTTCTTAACTAACTCATCAACATTCTTTTTGTTAGCTTTTCGTCAATCCAGATGCCCAGATATTTATAAGCAGGGACACAATCAATGAGGGCACCATCCAAAGTACGTATGAATAAATCATCAGAAACATTTAACATATACTTGGTTGTGGTACAGTATTAGATAGTGAAGATATAATAGTTGTGATGGTGCTACAGTAATAGATAGTGATGACATAATACATGTGGTGGTACAGTATTAGGTAGTGATGATATTTTTACATGTGGTGGTGGTACAGTATTAGATAGTGATGATATAATACATGTGGTGATGGTGGTACAGTATTAGAAAGTAATGATATAATACATGTGGTGGTGGTGGTACAGAATTAGCGGAGCTGGTCATGTGTGCACCTCAGCCATGCTCAAGGTCCTAAACGATATCATAACCGCCATCAATAAGAGACATTACTGTGCAGCCATATTCATCGACCTGGCTAAGGCTTTCGACTGTCAATCACAACATTCTTATTGGCAGACTCAACAGCCTTGGTTTCTGAAATTATTGCCTCGCTTGGTTCACCAACTACTTCTCAGATAGAGTTCAGTATGTCAAATCGGAGGGCCTGTTGTCTGGACCTCTGGAAGTCTCTATGGGGGTGCCACAGGGTTCAATTCTCGGGCCGACTCTCTTCTCTGTATACATCAATGACGTTGCTCTTGCTGCTGGTGATTCTTTGATCTACCTCTACGCAGACGACACCATTCGGTATACCTTTAGCCCTTCTTTGGACACTGTGTTATCTAACCTCCAGATGAGCTTCAATGCATTACAACTCTCCTTCTGTGGCCTCCAACTGCTCTTACATGCAAGTAAAACTAAATGGATGCTCTTCAACCGATCACTGCCCGCACCTGCAGCCCGTCCAGCATCACTACTCTGGACGGTTCTGACTTAGAATATGTGGACAACTACAAATACCTAGGTGTCTGGTTAGACTTTAAACTCTCCTTCCAGACTCCCATTAAACATCTCCAATCCAAAATTAAACCTAGAATCGGCTTCCTATTTCGCAACAAAGCATCCTTCACTCATCTGTTCCTGGTTCTACATTTTTTGAATGGGGCATGCTTATTTAAGATGGTGAGGAAGGCATTTTTAAAGAATTACCAGGCATCCTCTACTGACGGGATGACGTCAATATCCTTCCAGGATACCCGGGCCAGGTCGATTAGAAAGGCCTGCTCGCCGAAGTGTTTTAGAAAGCATTTGACAGTGATGAGGGGTGGTCATTTGACCGCGGACCCATAAAGGATGCAGGCAATGAGGCAGTGATCGCTGAGATCTTGGTTGAAAACAGCAGAAGTGTATTTGGACGGCAAGTTGGTTAGGATGACATCTATGAGGGTGCCGTATTTATAGATTTGCAGTTGTACCTGGTAGATTCATTGATAATTTGTGTGAGATTGAGGGCATCAAGCTTAGATTGTAGGATGGCCGGGGAGTTAAGCATGTCCATGTTTAGGTCACCTAGCAGCATGAGCTCTGAAGATAGATGGGGGGCAATCAGTTCAAATATGGTGTCCAGGGCACAGCTGGGGGCAGAGGGTGGCCTATAGCAAGCTGCAACAGTGACAGACTTGTTTCTGGAAACGTAGATTTTTAAAAGTAGAAGCTTTGAATTGTTTGGGTACAAACCTGGATAGTAAGACAGAACTCTGCAGGCTATCTCTGCAGTAGATTGCAACTCCGCCCCCTTTGGCAATTCTATCTTGTTGGAAAATGTTATAGTTAGGGAAATTTCAGGGTTTTTAGTAGTCTTCCTGAGCCAAGATTCAGACACTGCTAGGACATCCGGGTTGGCAGAGTGTGCTAGGGCAGTGAATAAAACAGAGAGGAGGCTTCTAATGTTAACATGTATGAAACCAAGGCTTTTACGGTTACAGAAGTCAACAAATGAGAGTGCCTGGGGAATGGGAGCGGAACTAGTTAACCTCCACATCACCAGAAGAACAGAGGAGGAGTAGGATAAGGATACGGCTAAAGGCTAAAAGAACTGGACGCCTAGTACATTCAGAACAGAGATTAAAAGGAACAGATTTCTGGGCGCGGTAGAAAAGATTCAAGACATAATGTACAGACAAAGGTATGGTAGGATGTGAATACAGTGGGGGTAAACCTGTGCCTAGAGTGACGATGAAAGAGATATTGTATCTAGGAATATCATTTAAACCAGGTGATGTCACCGAATGTGTTAGAGGTGGAATTAAAGTGTTCATTAAGGCGTATTAAGGCAATAAATACTAAACAAAACAGCAATGGAAAAGGCATATTGACGTTAGGGAGATGCATGCATAGCCAAGTAATCATGGGAGGCCATTGAGTGGCTTCAGGCAGGTAGAGGGCCGGGGCTAGCAGCTAGCAGAAGGGCCTTAGAAGGACGTCGCAACGGAAGAAAGTCTGTTTTTGCCCACTCGTGCTGAATATGTCGGCAGACGGATCAGCAGGGCCAGGCCAATTGGCAAAATAGATGTCGTGGCCGAAGAATTTGTCCGATAGGCCTCTTAAGCTAACAGTCCGGTGTGCTCTTAACAGCTAACATTAGCGGGCCGGGAATAGCAGTGCCGCGGAGCCACATAATACATGTGGTGGTGGTACAGTATTAGGTAGTGATGATATAATACATGTGGTGGTGGTACAGTATTAGGTAGTGATGATATAATACATGTGGTGGTACAGTATTAGGTAGTGATGATATAATACATGTGGTGGTACAGTATTAGATAGTGATGATATAATACATGTGGTGGTGGTACAGTATTAGTGATGATATAATATATGTGGTGGTACAGTATTAGATAGTGATGATATAATACATGTGGTTGTGGTACAGTATTAGGTAGTGATGATATAATACATGTGGTGGTGGTACAGTATTAGGTAGTGATGATATAATACATGTGGTGGTGGTACAGTATTCGATAGTGATGATATAATACATGTGGTGGTGGTACAGTATTAGATAGTGATGATATAATACATGTGGTGGTACAGTATTAGGTAGTGATGATATAATACATGTGGTGGTGGTACAGTATTAGATATTGATGATATAAGACATGTGGTGGTACAGTATTAGGTAGTGATGATATAATACATGTGGTGGTGGTACAGTATTAGATAGTGATGATATAATACATGTGGTGGTGGTACAGTATTAGGTAGTGATGATATAATACATGTGGTGGTGGTACAGTATTCGATAGTGATGATATAATACATGTGGTGGTGGTACAGTATTAGATAGTGATGATATAATACATGTGGTGTTACAGGATTAGGTAGTGATGATATAATACATGTGGTGGTGGTACAGTATTAGATACTGATGATATAAGACATGTGGTGGTACAGTATTAGGTAGTGATGATATAATACATGTGGTGTTACAGTATTAGATAGTGATGATATAATACATGTGGTGGTGGTACAGTATTAGATATTGATGATATAATACATGTGGTGGTACAGTATTAGGTAGTGATGATATAATACATGTGGTGGTACAGTATTAGGTAGTGATGATATAATACATGTGGTGTTACAGTATTAGATAGTGATGATATAATACATGTGGTGGTGGTACAGTATTAGATAGTGATGATATAATACATGTGGTGGTGGTACAGTATTAGATAGTGATGATATAATACATGTGGTGGTGGTACAGTATTAGATAGTGATGATATAATACATGTGGTGGTGGTACAGTATTAGATAGTGATGATATAATACATGTGGTGGTGGTACAGTATTAGATAGTGATGATATAATACATGTGGTGGTGGTACAGTATTAGGTAGTGATGATATAATACATGTGGTGGTGGTACAGTATTAGATAGTGATGATATAATACATGTGGTGGTGGTACAGTATTAGATAGTGATGATATAATACATGTGGTGGTGGTACAGTATTAGATAGTGATGATATAATACATGTGGTGGTGGTACAGTATTAGATAGTGATGATATAATACATGTGGGGGTGGTACAGTATTAGATAGTGATGATACAATACATGTGGTGGTGGTACAGTATTAGATAGTGATGATATAATACATGTTGGGGTGGTACAGTATTAGATAGTGATGATATAATACATGTGGTGGTGGTACAGTATTAGATAGTGATGATATAATACATGTGGTGGTGGTACAGTATTAGATAGTGATGATATAATACATGTGGTGGTACAGTATTAGGTAGTGATGATATAATACATGTGGTGGTACAGTATTAGGTAGTGATGATATAATACATGTGGTGTTACAGTATTAGATAGTGATGATATAATACATGTGGTGGTGGTACAATATTAGATAGTGATGATATAATACATGTGGTGGTGGTACAGTATTAGATAGTGATGATATAATACATGTGGTGGTGGTACAGTATTAGATAGTGATGATATAATACATGTGGTGGTGGTACAGTATTAGATAGTGATGATATAATACATGTGGTGGTGGTACAGTATTAGGTAGTGATGATATAATACATGTGGTGGTGGTACAGTATTAGATAGTGATGATATAATACATGTGGTGGTGGTACAGTATTAGATAGTGATGATATAATACATGTGGTGGTGGTACAGTATTAGATATTGATGATATAATACATGTGGTGGTACAGTATTAGGTAGTGATGATATAATACATGTGGTGGTACAGTATTAGGTAGTGATGATATAATACATGTGGTGTTACAGTATTAGATAGTGATGATATAATACATGTTGTGGTGGTACAGTATTAGATAGTGATGATATAATACATGTGGTGGTGGTACAGTATTAGATAGTGATGATATAATACATGTGGTGGTGGTACAGTATTTGATAGTGATGATATAATACATGTGGTGGTGGTACAGTATTAGATAGTGATGATATAATACATGTGGTGGTGGTACAGTATTAAGTAGTGATGATATAATACATGTGGTGGTGGTACAGTATTAGGTAGTGATGATATAATACATGTGGTGGTGGTACAGTATTAGGTAGTGATGATACGGTTTGATTTGTTTGATCGTAGCTAGCCAGCTACATAGCCGTCTTTGTATCTAAGACAATTGTGTAGCCTAGAGCGATTTTCTAGGTTAGCTGGCCAGCTATTGTCGTTCTTCTAACGTAGCTAGCCAGCTAGCCCCCGAATAGCAGCACTGTAGTAACTATTACAGTACAACGGTTTGTTTTGTTTGATCGTAGCTAGCTAGCTACATAGCCGTCTTTGTATCTAAGACAATTGTGTAGCCTAGAGCGATTTTCTAGGTTAGCCAGCCAGCTATTGTCGTTCTTTTAAAGTAACGGAACGCAATCAACCTTGCTAGCTAGCCAGCTAGCCCCCGAATAGCAGCACTGTAGAAACTATTACACTCGACGGAACGACTTGATTAGTGTAGTGTCAACATCGCAGCCACTACCAGCTAGTACTCCAGCAGTACTGTTTCATTTCAATCATTTTAGTCAATAAGATTCTTGCTACGTAAGCTTAACTTTCTGAACATTCGAGACGTGTAGTCCACTTGTCATTCCAATCTCCTTTGCATTAGCGTAGCCTCTTCTGTACCCTGTTAACTATGTGTCTATCTATCCCTGTTCTCTCCTCTCTGCACAGACCATACAAACGCTCCACACCGCGTGGCCGCGTCCACCCTAATCTGGTGGTCCCAGCGCGCACGACCCACGTGGAGTTCCTGGTCTCCGGTAGCCTCTGGAACTGCCGATCTGCGGCCAACAAGGCAGAGTTCATCTCAGCCTATGCCTCCCTCCAGTCCCTCGACTTCCTGGCACTGACGGAAACATGGATCACCACAGATAACACTGCTACTCCTACTGCTCTCTCTTCGTCCGCCCACGTGTTCTCGCACACCCGAGAGCTTCTGGTCAGCGGGGTGGTGGCACCGGGATCCTCATCTCTCCCAAGTGGTCATTCTCTCTCTCTCCCCTTACCCATCTATCTATCGCCTCCTTTGAATTCCATGCTGTCACAGTTACCAGCCCTTTCAAGCTTAACATTCTTATCATTTATCGCCCTCCAGGTTCCCTCGGAGAGTTCATCAATGAGCTTGATGCCTTGATAAGCTCCTTTCCTGAGGACGGCTCACCTCTCACAGTCCTGGGCGACTTTAACCTCCCCACGTCTACCTTTGACTCATTCCTCTCTGCCTCCTTCTTTCCACTCCTCTCCTCTTTTGACCTCACCCTCTCACCTTCCCCCTACTCACAAGGCAGGCAATACGCTCGACCTCATCTTTACTAGATGCTGTTCTTCCACTAACCTCACTGCAACTCCCTCCAAGTCTCCGACCACTACCTTGTATCCTTTTCCCTCTCGCTCTCATCCAACACTTCCCACACTGCCCCTACTCGGATGGTATCGCGCCGTCCCAACCTTCGCTCTCTCTCCCCCGCTACTCTTTCCTCTTCCATCCTTTCATCTCTTCCCTCTGCTCATACCTTCTCCAACCTTTCTCCTGACTCTGCCTCCTCAACCCTCCTCTCTTCCCTTTCTGCATCCTTTGACTCTCTATGTCCCCTATCCTCCAGGCCGGCTCGGTCCTCCCCTCCCGCTCCGTGGCTCGATGACTCATTGCGAGCTCACAGAACAGAGCTCCGGGCAGCCGAGCGGAAATGGAGGAAAACTCGCCTCCCCTGCGGACCTGGCATCCTTTCACTCCCTCCTCTCTACATTTTCCTCCTCTGTCTCTGCTGCTAAAGCCACTTTCTACCACTCTAAATTCCAAGCATCTGCCTCTAACCCTAGGAAGCTCTTTGCCACCTTCTCCTCCCTCCTGAATCCCCCCCGCCTCCCTCTCTGCAGATGACTTCGTCAACCATTTTGAAAAGAAGGTCGACGACATCCGATCCTCGTTTACTAAGTCAAACGACACCGCTGGTTCTGCTCACACTGCCCTACCCTGTGCTCTGACCTCTTTCTCCCCTCTCTCTCCAGATGAAATCTCGCTTCTTGTGACGGCCGGCCGCCCAACAACCTGCCCGCTCGACCCTATCCCCTCCTCTCTCCTCCAGACCATTTCCGGGGACCTTCTCCCTTACCTCACCTCGCTCATCAACTCATCCCTGACCGCTGGCTACGTCCCTTCCGTCTTCAAGAGAGCGAGAGTTGCACCCCTTCTGAAGAAACCTACACTCGATCCCTCCGATGTCAACAACTACAGACCAGTATCCCTTCTTTCTTTTCTCTCCAAAACTCTTGAACGTGCCGTCCTTGGCCAGCTCTCCCGCTATCTCTCTCAGAATGACCTTCTTGATCCAAATCAGTCAGGTTTCAAGACTAGTCATTCAACTGAGACTGCTCTTCTCTGCATCACGGAGGCGCTCCGCACTGCTAAAGCTAACTCTCTCTCCTCTGCTCTCATCCTTCTAGACCTATCGGCTGCCTTCGATACTGTGAACCATCAGATCCTCCTCTCCACCCTCTCCGAGTTGGGCATCTCCGGCGCGGCCCACGCTTGGATTGCGTCCTACCTGACAGGTCGCTCCTACCAGGTGGCGTGGCGAGAATCTGTCTCCTCGCCACGCGCTCTCACCACTGGTGTCCCCCAGGGCTCTGTTCTAGGCCCTCTCCTATTCTCGCTATACACCAAGTCACTTGGCTCTGTCATAACCTCACATGGTCTCTCCTATCATTGCTATGCAGACGACACACAATTAATCTTCTCCTTTCCCCCTTCTGATGACCAGGTGGCGAATCGCATCTCTGCATGTCTGGCAGACATATCAGTGTGGATGACGGATCACCACCTCAAGCTGAACCTCGGCAAGACGGAGCTGCTCTTCCTCCCGGGGAAGGACTGCCCGTTCCATGATCTCGCCATCACGGTTGACAACTCCATTGTGTCCTCCTCCCAGAGCGCTAAGAACCTTGGCGTGATCCTGGACAACACCCTGTCGTTCTCAACCAACATCATGGCGGTGGCCCGTTCCTGTAGGTTCATGCTCTACAACATCCGCAGAGATACGACCCTGCCTCACACAGGAAGCGGCGCAGGTCCTAATCCAGGCACTTGTCATCTCCCGTCTGGATTACTGCAACTCGCTGTTGGCTGGGCTCCCTGCCTGTGCCATTAAACCCCTACAACTCATCCAGAACGCCGCAGCCCGTCTGGTGTTCAACCTTCCCAAGTTCTCTCACGTCACCCCGCTCCTCCGCTCTCTCCACTGGCTTCCAGTTGAAGCTCGCATCCGCTACAAGACCATGGTGCTTGCCTACGGAGCTGTGAGGGGAACGGCACCGCAGTACCTCCAGGCTCTGATCAGGCCCTACACCCAAGCAAGGGCACTGCGTTCATCCACCTCTGGCCTGCTCGCCTCCCTACCATTGAGGAAGTACAGTTCCCGCTCAGCCCAGTCAAAACTGTTCGCTGCTCTGGCCCCCGAATGGTGGAACAAACTCCCTCACGACGCCAGGACAGCGGAGTCAATCACCACCTTCCGGAGACACCTGAAACCCCACCTCTTCAAGGAATACCTAGGATAGGATAAGTAATCCTTCTCACCCCCCCCCCCCCCTTAATGATTTAGATGCACTATTGTAAAGTGGCTGTTCCACTGGATGTCAGAAGGTGAATTCACCAATTTGTAAGTCGCTCTGGATAAGAGCGTCTGCTAAATGACTTAAATGTAAATGTAAATGTAAATATAATACATGTGGTGGTGGTACAGTATTAGGTAGTGATGATATAATACATGTGGTGGTGGTACAGTATTAGATAGTGATGATATAATACATGTGGTGGTGGTACAGTATTAGATAGTGATGATATAATACGTGTGGTGGTGGTACAGTATTAGATAGTGATGATATAATACGTGTGGTGGTGGTACAGTATTAGATAGTGATGATATAATACGTGTGGTGGTGGTACAGTATTAGATAGTGATGATATAATACGTGTGGTGGTGGTACAGTATTAGATAGTGATGATATAATACGTGTGTTGGTGGTACAGTATTAGATAGTGATGATATAATACGTGTGGTGGTGGTACAGTATTACATAGTGATGATATAATACATGTGGTGGTGGTACAGTATTAGATAGTGATGATATAATACATGTGGTGGTGGTACAGTATTAGATAGTGATGATATAATACATGTGGGGGTGGTACAGTATTAGATAGTGATGATATAATACATGTGGTGGTGGTACAGTATTAGATAGTGATGATATAATACATGTGGGGGTGGTACAGTATTAGATAGTGATGATATAATACATGTGGTGGTGGTACAGTATTAGATAGTGATGATATAATACATGTGGTGGTGGTACAGTATTAGATAGTGATGATATAATACATGTGAGGGTGGTACAGTATTAGATAGTGATGATATAATACATGTGGGGGTGGTACAGTATTTGATAGTGATGATATAATACATGTGGTGGTGGTACAGTATTAGATAGTGATGATATAATACATGTGGTGGTGGTACAGTATTAGATAGTGATGATATAATACATGTGGTGGTACAGTATTAGGTAGTGATGATATAATACATGTGGTGGTGGTACAGTATTAGATATTGATGATATAAGACATGTGGTGGTACAGTATTAGGTAGTGATGATATAATACATGTGGTGGTGGTACAGTATTAGATAGTGATGATATAATACATGTGGTGGTAGTACAGTATTAGGTGGTGATGATATAATACATGTGGTGGTGGTACAGTATTAGATATTGATGATATAAGACATGTGGTGGTACAGTATTAGGTAGTGATGATATAATACATGTGGTGGTGGTACAGTATTAGATAGTGATGATATAATACATGTGGTGGTGGTACAGTATTAGGTAGTGATGATATAATACATGTGGTGGTGGTACAGTATTAGATAGTGATGATATAATACATGTGGTGGTGGTACAGTATTAGATAGTGATGATATAATACATGTGGTGGTGGTACAGTATTAGATATTGATGATATAATACATGTGGTGGTACAGTATTAGGTAGTGATGATATAATACATGTGGTGGTACAGTATTAGGTAGTGATGATATAATACATGTGGTGTTACAGTATTAGATAGTGATGATATAATACATGTGGTGGTGGTACAGTATTAGATAGTGATGATATAATACATGTGGTGGTGGTACAGTATTAGATAGTGATGATATAATACATGTGGTGGTGGTACAGTATTAGATAGTGATGATATAATACATGTGGTGGTACAGTATTAGGTAGTGATGATATAATACATGTGGTGGTGGTACAGTATTAGATAGTGATGATATAATACATGTGGTGGTGGTACAGTATTAGGTAGTGATGATATAATACATGTGGTGGTGGTACAGTATTAGATATTGATGATATAAGACATGTGGTGGTACAGTATTAGGTAGTGATGATATAATACATGTGGTGGTGGTACAGTATTAGATAGTGATGATATAATACATGTGGTGGTAGTACAGTATTAGGTAGTGATGATATAATACATGTGGTGGTGGTACAGTATTAGATAGTGATGATATAATACATGAGGTGGTGGTACAGTATTAGATAGTGATGATATAATACATGTGGTGGTGGTACAGTATTAGATATTGATGATATAATACATGTGGTGGTACAGTATTAGGTAGTGATGATATAATACATGTGGTGGTACAGTATTAGGTAGTGATGATATAATACATGTGGTGTTACAGTATTAGATAGTGATGATATAATACATGTGGTGGTGGTACAGTATTAGATAGTGATGATATAATACATGTGGTGGTGGTACAGTATTAGATAGTGATGATATAATACATGTGGTGGTGGTACACTATTAGATATTGATGATATAAGACATGTGGTGGTACAGTATTAGGTAGTGATGATATAATACATGTGGTGGTGGTACAGTATTAGATAGTGATGATATAATACATGTGGTGGTGGTACAGTATTAGGTAGTGATGATATAATACATGTGGTGGTGGTACAGTATTAGATAGTGATGATATAATACATGTGGTGGTGGTACAGTATTAGATAGTGATGATATAATACATGTGGTGGTGGTACAGTATTAGATAGTGATGATATAATACATGTGGTGGTACAGTATTAGGTAGTGATGATATAATACATGTGGTGGTGGTACAGTATTAGATAGTGATGATATAATACATGTGGTGGTGGTACAGTATTAGGTAGTGATGATATAATACATGTGGTGGTGGTACAGTATTAGATATTGATGATATAAGACATGTGGTGGTACAGTATTAGGTAGTGATGATATAATACATGTGGTGGTGGTACAGTATTAGATAGTGATGATATAATACATGTGGTGGTAGTACAGTATTAGGTAGTGATGATATAATACATGTGGTGGTGGTACAGTATTAGATAGTGATGATATAATACATGAGGTGGTGGTACAGTATTAGATAGTGATGATATAATACATGTGGTGGTGGTACAGTATTAGATATTGATGATATAATACATGTGGTGGTACAGTATTAGGTAGTGATGATATAATACATGTGGTGGTACAGTATTAGGTAGTGATGATATAATACATGTGGTGTTACAGTATTAGATAGTGATGATATAATACATGTGGTGGTGGTACAGTATTAGATAGTGATGATATAATACATGTGGTGGTGGTACAGTATTAGATAGTGATGATATAATACATGTGGTGGTGGTACACTATTAGATATTGATGATATAAGACATGTGGTGGTGGTACAGTATTAGGTAGTGATGATATAATACATGTGGTGGTGGTACAGTATTAGATAGTGATGATATAATACATGTGGTGGTGGTACAGTATTAGGTAGTGATGATATAATACATGTGGTGGTGGTACAGTATTAGATAGTGATGATATAATACATGTGGTGGTGGTACAGTATTAGATAGTGATGATATAATACATGTGGTGGTGGTACAGTATTAGATAGTGATGATATAATACATGTGGTGGTGGTACAGTATTAGATAGTGATGATATAATACATGTGGTGGTGGTACAGTATTAGATAGTGATGATATAATACATGTGGTGGTGGTACAGTATTAGATAGTGATGATATAATACATGTGGTGGTGGTACAGTATTAGGTAGTGATGATATAATACATGTGGTGGTGGTACAGTATTAGATAGTGATGATATAATACATGTGGTGGTGGTACAGTATTAGATAGTGATGATATAATACGTGTGGTGGTGGTACAGTATTAGATAGTGATGATATAATACGTGTGGTGGTGGTACAGTATTAGATAGTGATGATATAATACATGTGGTGGTGGTACAGTATTAGAATGTGATGATATAATACATGTGGTGGTGGTACAGTATTAGATAGTGATGATATAATACATGTGGTGGTGGTACAGTATTAGATAGTGATGATATAATACATGTGGTGGTGGTACAGTATTAGATAGTGATGATATAATACGTGTGGTGGTGGTACAGTATTAGATAGTGATGATATAATACGTGTGGTGGTGGTACAGTATTAGATAGTGATGATATAATACATGTGGTGGTGGTACAGTATTAGATAGTGATGATATAATACATGTGGTGGTGGTACAGTATTAGATAGTGATGATATAATACATGTGTTGGTGGTACAGTATTAGATAGTGATGATATAATACATGTGGTGGTGGTACAGTATTAGATAGTGATGATATAATACATGTGGTCGTAGTACAGTATTAGGTGGTGATGATATAATACATGTGGTGGTGGTACAGTATTAGATATTGATGATATAAGACATGTGGTGGTACAGTATTAGGTAGTGATGATATAATACATGTGGTGGTGGTACAGTATTAGATAGTGATGATATAATACATGTGGTGGTGGTACAGTATTAGGTAGTGATGATATAATACATGTGGTGGTGGTACAGTATTAGATAGTGATGATATAATACATGTGGTGGTGGTACAGTATTAGATAGTGATGATATAATACATGTGGTGGTGGTACAGTATTAGATATTGATGATATAATACATGTGGTGGTACAGTATTAGGTAGTGATGATATAATACATGTGGTGGTACAGTATTAGGTAGCGATGATATAATACATGTGGTGTTACAGTATTAGATAGTGATGATATAATACATGTGGTGGTGGTACAGTATTAGATAGTGATGATATAATACATGTGGTGGTGGTACAGTATTAGATAGTGATGATATAATACATGTGGTGGTGGTACAGTATTAGATAGTGATGATATAATACATGTGGTGGTGGTACAGTATTAGATAGTGATGATATAATACATGTGGTGGTGGTACAGTATTAGATAGTGATGATATAATACATGTGGTGGTGGTACAGTATTTGATAGTGATGATATAATACATGTGGTGGTGGTACAGTATTAGATAGTGATGATATATTACATGTGGTGGTGTTACAGTATTAAGTAGTGATGATATAATACATGTGGTGGTGGTACAGTATTAGGTAGTGATGATATAATACATGTGGTGGTGGTACAGTATTAGGTAGTGATGATATAATACATGTGGTGGTGGTACAGTATTAGGTAGTGATGATATAATACATGTGGTGGTGGTACAGTATTAGATAGTGATGATATAATACATGTGGTGGTGGTACAGTATTAGATAGTGATGATATAATACGTGTGGTGGTGGTACAGTATTAGATAGTGATGATATAATACGCGTGGTGGTGGTACAGTATTAGATAGTGATGATATAATACATGTGGTGGTGGTACAGTATTAGATAGTGATGATATAATACATGTGGTGGTGGTACAGTATTTGATAGTGATGATATAATACATGTGGTGGTGGTACAGTATTTGATAGTGATGATATAATACATGTGTTGGTGGTACAGTATTAGATAGTGATGATATAATACATGTGGTGGTGGTACAGTATTAGATAGTGATGATATAATACATGTGGTGGTGGTACAGTATTAGATAGTGATGATTTAATACATGTGGTGATGATGTGAGGAGGTAGTATCTCTCCATCATGCCCTCCTTGTTCTCCACCCTTCTGCCTTCATGGAGATTAATAACCTGGAGTCAGATACTGGTCCACAGAGACAACACCAGATCACACAGGGAACATGTTCTCACACAACACTGAACGAATTAGACACTAGGAGCACCATAGAACACTACAATTTTGTAATTACACAAACGCACACACACACACACACACACACACACACACACACACACACACACACACACACACACACACACACACACACACACACACACACACACACACACACACACACACACACACACACACACACACACACACACACACACATATATATATATTTTTTATCTAAAGACACAATATGGCCAGATCAGACAGTGGGATATTGCATATCACGTGGTAGAGGTGCTGGTGTATCTGTGTTAATGATTAATGGTCCCTGTGTCAGTGTGTGAACAGAAATGGCTGCCTGCCTGTATGGGTTAGTGTCTGTCTGGGAGAGTATGTCTGAGTGTAGGAGTGAGAGGCTGTATATGGACAAGTATCTCTTCACTGTTTATTTGTATTTAATTAGAGGTGTTGTTCAGGAGACCTGAAAGCCTAGAAACAGATTATTATATCTGTTACTGACTGTGGAGGAGTGCTTGGTTAAAAGAACATATTTATCATAGCATATTACTGTTTAACGGGCTCGTTCTGTTCATTCTTTGGCCTTGATATAAACAACTGAAATTGCCAAGATAAAGCTCACAGAAAGAAACAGGGACATCATGTATCCATCAGCAATTTAAAATTGTATGTACAAGCAGTAAAATGAGCTTCATATATCTCTGTTCAGCAGTATATCTCTGTTCAGCAATATATCTCAGTATACAGAGTATCTACTATAATATTGACTGTAGGGCTGCAACTGTATATGTAGTGTATTTGATTTAAAGATTATTCCTCTTTGTCCAGAGAAACAGATGGTACTGTCCAACCAAGGTCTGACCAGGTCAAACGCACACACACACACACACACACACACACACACACACACACACACACACACACACACACACACACACACACACACACACACACACACACACACACACACACACACACACACACACACACACTGGAAGCAGCCTTGGCATCGATGTGGACAGGAAGCAGAACACTATGAGGTGGGTCACTAAACCGGTTCGGATCCCAGGGATGATGTGAAAAACTGGCAGGAGTGAGCTAGCATGGAAATCTCAGATAATACCTACTGTCGTGTATGTGTGTGTTTGGAGAGAGCTGGAGAGTGTGTTTGTGTGAGCAGAGCATAGTGAACCTGCAATGCCCCAGCAGAGTCCCGGAGCAGTAATTACTACAGAGACAGATGGCAACGCCATTCTCCTTTCATCCACTGTCTCATCGTTTCAGGTATCTAGTCCCTCCTCCCTTAGTTATATACTGTCTCAGATATCTAGTCTCCCCTCCCTTAGTTATATACTGTCTCAGATATCTAGTCCCTCCTCCCTTAGTTATATACTGTCTCAGATATCTAGTCTCCCCTCCCTTAGTTATATACTGTCTCAGATATCTAGTCTCCCCTCCCTTAGTTATATACTGTCTCAGATATCTAGTCTCCCCTCCCTTAGTTATATACTGTCTCAGATATCTAGTCTCCCCTCCCTTAGTTATATACTGTCTCAGGTATCTAGTCTCCCCTCCCTTAGTTATATACTGTCTCAGGTATCTAGTCTCCCCTCCCTTAGTTATATACTGTTTCAGGTATCTAGTCTCCCCTCCCTTAGTTATATACTGTCTCAGATATCTAGTCTCCCCTCCCTTAGTTATATGCTGTCTCAGATATCTAGTCTCCCCTCCCTCCTCAGATATAGTTATTATATACTGTCTCAGATATCTAGTCTCCCCTCCCTTAGTTATATACTGTTTCAGGTATCTAGTCTCCCCTCCCTTAGTTATATACTGTCTCAGATATCTAGTCTCCCCTCCCTTAGTTATATACTGTCTCAGATATCTAGTCTCCCCTCCCTTAGTTATATACTGTCTCAGATATCTAGTCTCCCCTCCCTTAGTTATATACTGTCTCAGATATCTAGTCTCCCCTCCCTTAGTTATATACTGTCTCAGATATCTAGTC
>NC_088212.1:80747942-80896647 GCF_036934945.1 Oncorhynchus masou masou | reverse complement strand
AGTTATATACTGTCTCAGATATCTAGTCTCCCTCCCTTAGTTATATACTGTCTCAGATATCTAGTCTCCCCTCCCTTAGTTATATCTGTCTCAGGATCTAGTCTCCTCCTTAGTTATATACTGTCTCAGGTATCTAGTCTCCCCTCCCTTAGTTATATACTGTTTCAGATATCTAGTCTCCCCTCCCTTAGTTATATACTGTCTCAGATATCTAGTCTCCTCCCTTAGTTATATACTGTCTCAGATATCTAGTCTCCCCTCCCTTATTATACTGTCTCAGATATCTAGTCTCCCCTCCCTTAGTTATATACTGTCTCAGATATCTAGTCTCCCTCCCTTAGTTATATACTGTCTCAGATATCTAGTCTCCCCTCCCTTAGTTATATACTGTCTCAGATATCTAGTCTCCCCTCCCTTAGTTATATACTGTCTCAGGTATCTAGTCTCCCCTCCCTTAGTTATATACTGTTTCAGGTATCTAGTCTCCCCTCCCTTAGTTATATACTGTCTCAGATATCTAGTCTCCCCCTTAGTTATATACTGTCTCAGATATCTAGTCTTCCTCCCTTAGTTATATACTGTCTCAGATATCTAGTCCTCCTCCCTTAGTTATATACTGTCTCAGATATCTAGTCTTCCCTCCCTTAGTTATATACTGTCTCAGATATCTAGTCCCTCCTCCCTTAGTTATATACTGTCTCAGATATCTAGTCCATCCTCCCTTAGTTATATACTGTCTCAGATATCTAGTCTTCCCTCCCTTAGTTATATACTGTCTCAGATATCTAGTCCCTCCTCCTCCTTAGTTATATACTGTCTCAGATATCTAGTCTTCCCTCCCTTAGTTATATACTGTCTCAGATATCTAGTCCCTCCTCCTTAGTTATATACTGTCTCCCAGGTCTAGTCTTCCCTCCCCTGTCTCAGATATCTAGTCAGTACATACTGTCTCAGATATCTAGTCTCCTCCCTTAGTCCCTCCTCCCTTAGTTATATACTGTCTCAGATATCTAGTCCCTCCTCCCTTAGTTATATACTGTCTCAGGTATCTAGTCTCCCCTCCCTTAGTTATATACTGTCTCAGATATCTAGTCCCTCCTCCCTTAGTTATATACTGTCTCAGATATCTAGTCTCCCCTCCCTTAGTTATATACTGTCTCAGATATCTAGTCTCCCCTCCCTTAGTTATATACTGTCTCAGATATCTAGTCCCTCCACCCTTAGTTATATACTGTCTCAGGTATCTAGTCTCCCCTCCCTTAGTTATATACTGTCTCAGATATCTAGTCCCTCCTCCCTTAGTTATATACTGTCTCAGATATCTAGTCTCCCCTCCCTTAGTTATATACTGTCTCAGATATCTAGTCTCCCCTCCCTTAGTTATATACTGTCTCAGATATCTAGTCCCTCCTCCCTTAGTTATATACTGTCTCAGGTATCTAGTCTTCCCTCCCTTAGTTATATACTGTCTCAGATATCTAGTCTCCCTCCCCCTAGTTATATACTGTCTCAGATATCTAGTCCCTCCTCCCTTAGTTATATACTGTCTCAGATATCTAGTCTCCCCTCCCTTAGTTATATACTGTCTCAGATATCTAGTCTCCTCCCTTAGTTATATACTGTCTCAGATATCTAGTATTATATACTGTCTCAGTCTAGTCTCCTCCCTTAGTTATATACTGTCTCAGATATCTAGTCTCCCTCCCTCTGTCTCAGATATCTAGTCTAGTTATATACTGTCTCAGATATCTAGTCCCTCCTCCCTTAGTTATATACTGTCTCAGATATCTAGTCTCCCCTCCCTTAGTTATATAATGTCTCAGGTATCTAGTCCCCCCTCCCTTAGTTATATACTGTCTCAGATATCTAGTCCCCCCTCCCTTAGTTATATACTGTTTCAGGTATCTAGTCTCCCTCCCTTAGTTATATACTGTCTCAGATATCTCGTCCCTCCTCCCTTAGTTATATACTGTCTCAGGTATCTAGTCTTCCCTCCCTTAGTTATATACTGTCTCAGATATCTAGTCTCCCTCCCTTAGTTATATACTGTCTCAGATATCTAGTCCCCCTCCCTTAGTTATATACTGTCTCAGATATCTAGTCCCTCCTCCCTTAGTTATATACTGTCTCAGATATCTAGTCCCTCCTCCCTTAGTTATATACTGTCTCAGATATCTAGTCCCTCCTCCCTTAGTTATATACTGTCTCAGATATCTAGTCTCCCCTCCCTTAGTTATATACTGTCTCAGATATCTAGTCCCTCCTCCCTTAGTTATATACTGTCTCAGATATCTAGTCTCCCCTCCCTTAGTTATATACTGTCTCAGATATCTAGTCCCTCCTCCCTTAGTTATATACTGTCTCAGATATCTAGTCCCTCCTCCCTTAGTTATATACTGTCTCAGATATCTAGTCCCTCCTCCCTTAGTTATATACTGTCTCAGATATCTAGTCCCTCCTCCCTTAGTTATATACTGTCTCAGGTATCTCTCCCTCCCTTAGTTATATACTGTCTCAGATATCTAGTCCCTCCTCCCTTAGTTATATACTGTCTCAGATATCTAGTCTCCCTTAGTTATATACTGTCTCAGATATCTAGTTATATACTCTCCTAGTCTCCCCTTAGTTATATACTGTCTCAGATATCTAGTCCCAGATATCTAGTCTCCTCCCTTAGTTATATACTGTCTCAGATATCTAGTTATATACTGTCTCAGATATCCTCCCCTTAGTTATATACTGTCTCAGATATCTAGTCTCCCTTAGTTATATACTGTCTCAGATATCTAGTCTTCCTCCCTTAGTTATATACTGTCTCAGGTCTCCTCCCTTAGTTATATACTGTCTCAGATATCTAGTCTCCTAGTCCTCCCTTAGTTATATACTGTCTCAGATATCTAGTCCCTCCTCCCTTAGTTATATACTGTCTCAGATATCTAGTCTCCTCCCTTAGTTATATACTGTCTCAGATATCTAGTCCCTCCTCCCTTAGTTATATACTGTCTCAGATATCTAGTCTCCCTCCCTTAGTTATATACTGTCTCAGATATCTAGTCCCTCCTCCCTTAGTTATATACTGTCTCAGATATCTAGTCTCCCCTCCCTTAGTTATATACTGTCTCAGATATCTAGTCCCTCCTCCCTTTATATACTTATCAGATATCTAGTCTCCTCCCTTAGTTATATGTCTCAGTATCCCTCCTCCCTTAGTTATATACTGTCTCAGATATCTAGTCCCCCTCCCTTAGTTATATACTGTCTCAGATATCTAGTCTCCTCCTCCCTTAGTTATATACTGTCTCAGATATCTAGTCCCTCCTCCCTTAGTTATATACTGTCTCAGATATCTAGTCCCTCCTCCCTTAGTTATATACTGTCTCAGATATCTAGTCCCTCCTCCTCCCTTAGTTATATACTGTCTCAGATATCTAGTCCCTCCTCCCTTAGTTATATACTGTCTCAGATATCTAGTCCCTCCTCCCTTAGTTATATACTGTCTCAGATATCTAGTCTTCCCTCCCCTTAGTTATATACTGTCTCAGATATCTAGTCCCTCCTCCCTTAGTTATATTATATACTGTCTCAGATATCTAGTCCCTCCTCCCTTAGTTATATACTAGATATCTAGTCCCCTCCCTTAGTTATATACTGTCTCAGATATCTAGTCCCTCCTCCCTTAGTTATATACTGTCTCAGATATCTAGTCTCCCCTCCCTTAGTTATATACTGTCTCAGATATCTAGTCCCTCCTCCTTAGTTATATACTGTCTCAGGTATCTAGTCTCCCTCCCTTAGTTATATACTGTCTCAGATATCTAGTCTCCTCCCTTAGTTATATACTGTCTCAGATATCTAGTCTCCCCTCCCTTAGTTATATACTGTCTCAGATATCTAGTCCCTCCTCCCTTAGTTATATACTGTCTCAGATATCTAGTCTCTTCCTCCCTTAGTTATATACTGTCTCAGATATCTAGTCCCTCCTCCCTTAGTTATATACTGTCTCAGATATCTAGTCTCCTGTCTCAGATCCCCTTAGTTATATACTGTCTCAGATATCTAGTCTCCCTCCCCTTAGTTATATACTGTCTCAGATATCTAGTCCCTCCTCCCTTAGTTATATACTGTCTCAGATATCTAGTCTCCTCCCTTAGTTATATACTGTCTCAGATATCTAGTCTTCCCCTCCCTTAGTTATATACTGTCTCAGATATCTAGTCTCCCCTCCCTCTATATACTGTCTCAGATATCTAGTCCCTCCTCCCTTAGTTATATACTGTCTCAGATATCTAGTCCCTCCTCCCTTTAGTTATATCTACTCCCTCCTCCTCAGATATCTAGTCCCTCCTCCTCCCTTATCTAGTCTCCTCCCTTAGTTATATACTGTCTCAGATATCTAGTCCCTCCTCCCTTAGTTATATACTGTCTCAGATATCTAGTCCCTCCTCCCTTAGTTAGTTATATACTGTCTCAGATATCTAGTCTGTCCAGATATCCTCCCTCAGGTATCTAGTCTTCCTCCCTTAGTTATATACTGTCTCAGATATCTAGTCTCCTCCCCAGGTTAGTTATATACTGTCTCAGATATCTAGTCCCTCCTCCCTTAGTTATATACTGTCTCAGATATCTAGTCCCTCCTCCCTTAGTTATATACTGTCTCAGATATTATATACTGTCTATCTAGTCTCCCCTCCCTTAGTTATATACTGTCTCAGATATCTAGTCTCCCCCCCTTAGTTATATACTGTCTCAGATATCTAGTCCCTCCTCCCTTAGTTATATACTGTCTCAGATATCTAGTCTCCCCTCCCTTAGTTATATACTGTCTCAGATATCTAGTCCCTCCCTTAGTTATATACTGTCTCAGATATCTAGTCCCTCCTCCCTTAGTTATATACTGTCTCAGATATACTGTCTCAGTCCCCTCCTCCCTTAGTTATATACTGTCTCAGATATCTCAGTCCCCTCCCTTAGTTATATACTGTCTCAGATATCTAGTCCCTCCTCCCTTAGTTATATACTGTCTCAGGTATCTCATCTCCCTCCCTTAGTTATATACTGTCTCAGATATCTAGTCCCTCCTCCCTTAGTTACATACTGTCTCAGGTATCTAGTCTCCCCTCCCTTAGTTATATACTGTCTCAGATATCTAGTCCCTCCTCCCTTAGTTATATACTGTCTCAGATATCTAGTCCCTCCTCCCTTAGTTATATACTGTCTCAGATATCTAGTCCCTCCTCCCTTAGTTATATACTGTCTCCGGTATCTCATCTCCCCTCGCTTAGTTATATACTGTCTCAGATATCTAGTCTCCCCTCCCTTAGTTATATACTGTCTCAGATATCTAGTCCCTCCTCCCTTAGTTATATACTGTCTCAGATATCTAGTCCCTCCTCCCTTAGTTATATACTGTCTCAGATATCTAGTCTTCCCTCCCGTAGTTACATACTGTCTCAGATATCTAGTCCCTCCTCCCTTAGTTATATACTGTCTCAGATATCTAGTCCCTCCTCCCTTAGTTATATACTGTCTCAGGTATCTAGTCTCCCCTCCCTTAGTTATATACTGTCTCAGATATCTAGTCCCTCCTCCCTCATAGTTATATACTTAGTTATATACTGTCTCAGATATCTAGTCTCCCCTCCCTTAGTTATATACTGTCTCAGATATCTAGTCTTCCCTCCCTTAGTTATATACTGTCTCAGATATCTAGTCCCTCCACCCTTAGTTATATACTGTCTCAGATATCTAGTCCCTCCTCCCTTAGTTATATACTGTCTCAGATATCTAGTCTCCCCTCCCTTAGTTATATACTGTCTCAGATATCTAGTCTCCTCCCTTAGTTATATACTGTCTCAGATATCTAGTCCCTCCTCCCTTAGTTATATACTGTCTCAGATATCTAGTCCCTCCTCCCTTAGTTATATACTGTCTCAGATATCTAGTCTTCCTCCCTTAGTTATATACTGTCTCAGATATCTAGTCTTCCCTCCAGATATCTAGTCCCTCCTCCCTTAGTTATATACTGTCTCAGATATCTAGTCCCTCCTCCCTTAGTTATATACTGTCTCAGATATCTAGTCCCTCCTCCCTTAGTTATATACTGTCTCAGATATCTAGTCCCTCCTCCCTTAGTTATATACTGTCTCAGATATCTAGTCCCTCCTCCCTTAGTTATATACTGTCTCAGATATCTAGTCTCCCCTCCCTTAGTTATATACTGTCTCAGATATCTAGTCTCCCCTCCCTTAGTTATATACTGTCTCAGATATCTAGTCCCTCCTCCCTTAGTTATATACTGTCTCAGATATCTAGTCTCCCCTCCCTTAGTTATATACTGTCTCAGATATCTAGTCCCCCTCCCTTAGTTATATACTGTCTCAGATATCTAGTCCCTCCTCCCTTAGTTATATACTGTCTCAGATATCTAGTCCCTCCTCCCTTAGTTATATACTGTCTCAGATATCTAGTCCCTCCTCCCTTAGTTATATACTGTCTCAGATATCTAGTCTCCCCTCCCTTAGTTATATACTGTCTCAGATATCTAGTCCCTCCTCCCTTAGTTACATACTGTCTCAGGTATCTAGTCTCCCTTAGTTATATACTCTCAGATATCTTCCCCCTATTATTACTGTCTCAGATATCTAGTCCCTCCTCCCTTAGTTATATACTGTCTCAGATATCTAGTCCCTCCTCCCTTAGTTATATACTGTCTCAGATATCTAGTCCCTCCTCCCTTAGTTATATACTGTCTCCGGTATCTCATCTCCCCTCGCTTAGTTATATACTGTCTCAGATATCTAGGCTCCCCTCCCTTAGTTATATTCTGTCTCAGATATCTAGTCCCTCCTCCCTTAGTTATATACTGTCTCAGGTATCTAGTCTTCCCTCCCTTAGTTATATACTGTCTCAGATATCTAGTCTTCCCTCCCGTAGTTACATACTGTCTCAGATATCTAGTCCCTCCTCCCTTAGTTATATACTGTCTCAGATATCTAGTCCCTCCTCCCTTAGTTATATACTGTCTCAGATATCTAGTCTCCCCTCCCTTAGTTATATACTGTCTCAGATATCTAGTCCCTCCTCCCTTAGTTATATACTGTCTCAGATATCTAGTCTCCCCTCCCTTAGTTATATACTGTCTCAGATATCTAGTCTCCCTCCCTTAGTTATATACTGTCTCAGATATCTAGTCTCCCTCCCTTACTGTCTCAGATATCTAGTCCCTCCTCCCTTAGTTATATACTGTCTCAGATAGTTATATAGATATCTGTCTCCCTTAGTTATATACTAGATATCTAGTCCCCTCCCCCTTAGTTATATACTGTCTCAGATATCTAGTCCCTCCTCCCTTAGTTATATACTGTCTCAGATATCTAGTCCCCCTCCCTTAGTTATATACTGTCTCAGATATCTAGTCTCCCCTCCCTTAGTTATATACTGTCTCAGATATCTAGTCCCTCCTCCCTTAGTTATATACTGTCTCAGATATCTAGTCCCTCCTCCCTTAGTTATATACTGTCTCAGATATCTAGTCCCTCCTCCCTTAGTTATATACTGTCTCAGATATCTAGTCTCCTCCTCCCTTAGTTATATACTGTCTCAGATATCTAGTCCCTCCTCCCTTAGTTATATACTGTCTCAGATATCTAGTCCCTCCTCCCTTAGTTATATACTGTCTCAGATATCTAGTCCCCCTCCCTTAGTTATATACTGTCTCCCCTCCCTTAGATATCTCAGTCCTAGTCCCCTCCCTTAGTTATATACTGTCTCAGATATCTAGTCTCCCCTCCTTAGTTATATACTGTCTCAGATATCTAGTCCCTCCTCCCTTAGTTATATACTGTCTCAGATATCTAGTCTCCCCTCCCTTAGTTATATACTGTCTCAGATATCTAGTCCCTCCTCCCTTAGTTATATACTGTCTCAGATATCCCTCCTCCCTTAGTTATATACTGTCTCAGATATCTAGTCTCCCTCCCTTAGTTATATACTGTCTCAGATATCTAGTCTCCTCCTCCCTTAGTTATATACTGTCTCAGATATCTAGTCCCTCCTCCCTTAGTTATATACTGTCTCAGATATCTAGTCTCCCCTCCCTTAGTTATATACTGTCTCAGATATCTAGTCCCTCCTCCCTTAGTTATATACTGTCTCAGATATCTAGTCTCCCCTCCCTTAGTTATATACTGTCTCAGATATCTAGTCTTCCCCTCCCTTAGTTATATACTGTCTCAGATATCTAGTCCCTCCTCCCTTAGTTATATACTGTCTCAGATATCTAGTCTCCCTCCCTTAGTTATATACTGTCTCAGATATCTAGTCCCTCCTCCCTTAGTTATATACTGTCTCAGATATCTAGTCTCCCCTCCCTTAGTTATATACTGTCTCAGATATCTAGTCCCCCTCCCTTAGTTATATACTGTCTCAGATATCTAGTCCCTCCTCCCTTAGTTATATACTGTCTCAGATATCTAGTCTCCCCTCCCTTAGTTATATACTGTCTCAGATATCTAGTCTCCTCCTCCCTTAGTTATATACTGTCTCAGATATCTAGTCTCCTCCTCCCTTAGTTATATACTGTCTCAGATATCTAGTCCCTCCTCCCTTAGTTATATACTGTCTCAGATATCTAGTCTCCTCCTCCCTTAGTTATATACTGTCTCAGATATCTAGTCCCTCCTCCCTTAGTTATATACTGTCTCAGATATCTAGTCCCCCTCCTCCCTTAGTTATATACTGTCTCAGATATCTAGTCCTCCTCCCTTAGTTATATACTGTCTCAGATATCTAGTCCCTCCTCCCTTAGTTATATACTGTCTCAGGTATCTAGTCTCCCCTCCCTTAGTTATATACTGTCTCAGATATCTAGTCCCTCCTCCCTTAGTTATATACTGTCTCAGATATCTAGTCTCCCCTCCCTTAGTTATATACTGTCTCAGATATCTAGTCCCTCCTCCCTTAGTTATATACTGTCTCAGATATCTAGTCCCTCCTCCCTTAGTTATATACTGTCTCAGATATCTAGTCCCTCCTCCTCAGATATCTAGTTATTATATACTGTCTCAGATATCTCAGATCTCCCTCCTCCCTTAGTTATATACTGTCTCAGATATCTAGTCTCCCCTCCCTTAGTTATATACTGTCTCAGATATCTAGTCCCTCCTCCTTAGTTATATACTGTCTCAGATATCTAGTAGTTATATACTGTCTCAGATATCTAGTCCCTCCTCCCTTAGTTATATACTGTCTCAGATATCTAGTCCCTCCTCCCTTAGTTATATACTAGATATCTCCCTCCCTCCCTTAGTTATATACTGTCTCAGATATCTAGTCCCTCCTCCCTTAGTTATATACTGTCTCAGATATCTAGTCTTCCCTCCCTTAGTTATATACTGTCTCAGATATCTAGTCTTCCCTCCCGTAGTTACATACTGTCTCAGATATCTAGTCCCTCCTCCCTTAGTTATATACTGTCTCAGATATCTAGTCCCTCCTCCCTTAGTTATATATACTGTCTCAGATATCTAGTCTCCCCTCCCTTAGTTATATACTGTCTCAGATATCTAGTCCCTCCTCCCTTAGTTATATACTGTCTCAGATATCTAGTCTCCCCTCCCTTAGTTATATACTGTCTCAGATATCTAGTCTCACCTCCCTTAGTTATATACTGTCTCAGATATCTAGTCCCTCCTCCCTTAGTTATATACTGTCTCAGGTATCTAGTCTCCCCTCCCTTAGTTATATACTGTCTCAGATATCTAGTCCCTCCTCCCTTAGTTATATACTGTCTCAGATATCTAGTCTCCCTCCCTTAGTTATATACTGTCTCAGATATCTAGTCCCCCTCCCTTAGTTATATACTGTCTCAGATATCTAGTCTCCCTTAGTTATATACTGTCTCAGATATCTAGTCCCTCCTCCCTTAGTTATATACTGTCTCAGATATCTAGTCCCTCCTCCCTTAGTTATATACTGTCTCAGATATCTCCCCCTCCCTTAGTTATATACTGTCTCAGATATCTAGTCCCTCCTCCCTTAGTTATATACTGTCTCAGATATCTAGTCTCCCCTCCCTTAGTTATATACTGTCTCAGATATCTAGTCTCCCCTCCCTTAGTTATATACTGTCTCAGATATCTAGTCCCTCCTCCCTTAGTTATATACTGTCTCAGATATCTAGTCTCCCCTCCCTTAGTTATATACTGTCTCAGATATCTAGTCCCTCCTCCCTTAGTTATATACTGTCTCAGGTATCTAGTCTCCCTCCCTTAGTTATATACTGTCTCAGATATCTAGTCCCTCCTCCCTTAGTTATATACTGTCTCAGATATCTAGTCTCCCCTCCCTTAGTTATATACTGTCTCAGATATCTAGTCCCTCCTCCCTTAGTTATATACTGTCTCAGATATCTAGTCTCCCCTCCCTTAGTTATATACTGTCTCAGATATCTAGTCTCCCCTCCCTTAGTTATATACTGTCTCAGATATCTAGTCCCTCCTCCCTTAGTTATATACTGTCTCAGATATCTAGTCCTTCCTCCCTTAGTTATATACTGTCTCAGATATCTAGTCCCTCCTCCCTTAGTTATATACTGTCTCAGGTATCTAGTCTCCCCTCCCTTAGTTATATACTGTCTCAGATATCTAGTCTTCCCTCCCTTAGTTATATACTGTCTCAGATATCTAGTCCCTCCTCCCTTAGTTATATACTGTCTCAGGTATCTAGTCTTCCCTCCCTTAGTTATATACTGTCTCAGATATCTAGTCTTCCCTCCCGTAGTTACATACTGTCTCAGGTATCTAAGTCTTCCCTCCCTTAGTTATATACTGTCTCAGATATCTAGTCCCTCCTCCCTTAGTTATATACTGTCTCAGATATCTAGTCTCCCCTCCCTTAGTTATATACTGTCTCAGATATCTAGTCCCTCCTCCCTTAGTTATATACTGTCTCAGATATCTAGTCCCTCCTCCCTTAGTTATATACTGTCTCAGATATCTAGTCTCCCCTCCCCTAGTTATATACTGTCTCAGATATCTAGTCTCCCCTCCCCTAGTTATATACTGTCTCAGATATCTAGTCTCCCCTCCCTTAGTTATATACTGTCTCAGATATCTAGTCCCTCCTCCCTTAGTTATATACTGTCTCAGATATCTAGTCTCCCCTCCCTTAGTTATATACTGTCTCAGATATCTAGTCCCTCCTCCCTTAGTTATATACTGTCTCAGATATCTAGTCCATCCTCCCTTAGTTATATACTGTCTCAGATATCTAGTCCCTCCTCCCTTAGTTATATACCGTCTCAGATATCTAGTCCCTCCTCCCTTAGTTATATACTGTCTCAGGTATCTCATCTCCCCTCCCTTAGTTATATACTGTCTCAGATATCTAGTCCCTCCTCCCTTAGTTACATACTGTCTCAGGTATCTAGTCTCCCCTCCCTTAGTTATATACTGTCTCAGATATCTAGTCCCTCCTCCCTTAGTTATATACTGTCTCAGATATCTAGTCCCTCCTCCCTTAGTTATATACTGTCTCAGATATCTAGTCCCTCCTCCCTTAGTTATATACTGTCTCCGGTATCTCATCTCCCCTCGCTTAGTTATATACTGTCTCAGATATCTAGTCTCCCCTCCCTTAGTTATATACTGTCTCAGGTATCTAGTCCCCCCTCCCTTAGTTATATACTGTCTCAGATATCTAGTCTCCCCTCCCTTAGTTATATACTGTCTCAGGTATCTAGTCCCCCCTCCCTTAGTTATATACTGTCTCAGATATCTAGTCTACTCCGGCACCCCGTAGGGCAACGGGAGCAGACAGCAGGACTTAGAAAACCGATCCACAACAACCAGGACCGTGGTGTTCCCCTGAGACGGGGAAAGATCGGTAAGGAAGTCCACCGACAGGTGAGACCACGGCCGTTGTGGAACAGGGAGGGACTGTAACTTCCCTCTAGGAAGGTGCCTAGGAGCCTTACTCTGGGCGCACACCGAACAGGAAGAGACATAGAACCTCACGTCCCTAGCCAAGGTGGGCCACCAGTACTTTCCCCTCGCCACACCAGGATGACTCGAAGAGGGTAGTGTGTGTGCCCACCGAATCAGTTGATCACGGACACCAAGCGGCACGTACTTGCGACCTGTAGGACAATGTGGATACGCAGGTTCCACCCGTAACGCCAGCTCAATGTCCGCGTCCACCTCCCATACCACCGGTGCCACCAGCCTAAAAGCTGGAAGGATGGGAGTAGGATCGATGGGCCGATCCTCCGTGTCATAAAGAGCGTCGGCCTTCGTGTTCAGGGAACCTGGTCTATACGAGATGGTAAACCTAAATCGGGTGAAGAACATGGCCCACCTTGCCTGACGCGGATTCAGTCTCCTAGCTGCCCGGATATACTCCAGATTCCGGTGGTCAGTCCACATGAGGAAAGGGTGCTTAGCCCCCTCAAGCCAGTGTCTCCACACCTTCAGGGACTTTACCACAGCTAACAACTCCCGGTCCCCCACATCATAGTTACGCTCCACCGGACCAAGCTTCCTCGAAAAGAAAGCACAGGTGCAGAGTTTCGGTGGCGTACCCGAGCACTGTGATAGCACGGTACCCACCCCAGCCTCGGACGCATCCACCTCCACTATGATCACTAAAGAGGGGTCCTGGTGCGCCAACACGGGCGCATCAGTGAACAGCGCCTTCAACCGATTGAAGGCTCTGTCAGCGTCTGCCAACCACCGTAAATGCACCGGCCCCTCCTTCAGCAGTGAGGTACCTGGCCAAAACCCGGTAGTAATTGGCAAACCCTAAAAAACGCTGCACCTCCTTCACCGTTGTTGGAGTCGGCCAATTATGCACGGCCTTAACGCGGTCACACTCCCAGAGGTTCCGTGACGTATGTCTCCATAGCCAACGTCTCCTCCTATGACAATGAGTACACGTGACTCCTGGGAAGCATGGCATTTACCTGGATGTTTATTGCACAATCCCCCTGTCGATAAGGAGGTTATTTAGTCGTCCTCTTCTTACAGAAGACGATAGCCAAATCGGAATGCACACAGTGGAAACCTGGTCTGGACTCTCCACCGACGTGGCACAGATGGAAACTCCCATACACCTACCTGAACACTCCTTTGACCACCCCTGGAGAACCCCCTGTCTCCACGAAATCCTGGGATTTTTTGATGCTGACTCACCTGGGGTGACCAAGAAGTGTTCTGCCTGCCCTCTCGACTCCCAGACGGGCTCCTCCAGCATCAGTCGGCCGTGTGTCCTCTCCGACCACAGCTGGTGCAGGTGGAGCCTCCTCCTCCAGTACCCTTCGAAGCAGCCCCCCCCTAACTCCATAGGAATGGGAGCGCGAGGGCTCGGAGATGGAACTGACAGGACCCTTTCTGAACGCCCGCGGGCAGCTAGCAGATTGTCCAGCCGGATTGACATGTCTATAAGTTCATCGAGGGAGAGAGTGGCATCCCGACATGCTAGCTCCCTATGGACGTCCTCCCGGAGGCTGCACCGGTAGTGGCCGATCAGGGCCCTGTCGTTCCACCCGGCACCAGCGGCCAAGGTCCGGAACTCCAACGCAAAGTCCTGCGTGCTCCTCGGCTCCTGCCTAAGGTGGAATAGTCGCTCACCCGCTGCTCGGCCCTCTGGAGGGTGAACTCTGGATAGTGCTCCCTCGCTGAGTCTGGGCCATTCCAGACAGCGTTGGCCCACTCCAGTGCTCGACCCGTCAGGCAGGAGACGAGGATGCTCACTCTCTCCTCCCCCGAGGGAGTCGGCCTCACGGTAGTCAGGTACAGCTGGAGTTGGAGTAAAAACCCCTGGCACCCAGCCGCCGCTCCATCGTACTCCCTCGCAGGCGCAAGACGAAGAGCACTGGGGCCGGACGCCGCCGGAGGAGTAGGTTGACTCGGAGGAGCCGGAGGTGAAATGGGGAGACCACTCCTCTCCCATCGGTCCATTCTCTCCATCATCTGGTCAATCGCAGACCCAATCCAATGGAGGATGGTGGTATGGTGGAGGACGAGTCCCTCCATCGATGGAAGGGGGATGGCCGCTGCTGCTTTCTCCATTCTTGTGGTGCGGCTTTTGTAACGCTCTTAGGCGTAGTGGGTGCGGAGTCAGGTGCAGGAGGCAGAAGGTACATAAATAGTGCTTTATTTATGCACAGGACAATCGTACACGCCAAGCTACTGGGCGTACATACACAATCGCCCGAAACCAGGACTGAACAAGTCCGGAGGAAAACCCAAAACTGAGACGCACTACCACACCATAACACAGTGGGAAAAACAAGCCCGCACAAAGAGCAGGCGGGCCTACCGGCTTAAATAGCCCAACTAAAAACCTAAACAAGAAACAGGTGTAACTAATTAGACAAAAACAACAGAAAAAGAAAAGGGATCGGTGGCAGCTAGTAGACCGGTGACGACGACCGCCGAGCGCCGCTCGAACAGGAAGAGGAGCCACCTTCGGTAGGAGTCGTGACACCTCCCTTAGTTACATACTGTTTCAGGTATCTCTCCTCCCTTAGTTATATACTGTCTCAGGTAGCTTCCTGTCTCTCTGTTATAACACCAAGCTCACTTGATCCTTTGTCACAGTTTTAGTGCTTCAATCAGATCCACCTTAACCCACAATAACCGACAACTGCATAGCATATTATCCTTATTATTTTGTTTAATGATTTTCTATTTGAGTGTCATTATTTCTACAAAGCCTGCATTTTCTTCTTCTCAACTTCCAACACAGGTGGGAAGGATGTGGTTTTGTGGCAATGATCACAAGAGCAGCCGTTCACCGATTTGACAGCTCCAACTCAGTTACACCTCTGGTAATCGTGGGTTAATGCTGAACTTATTGAGTCTAGGCCCTCGTCTCCTTTCTCCCTTTCTCCCAGGTAGTTGCTACTCTCACTGAATCGACCACCGCTGTTCTCGTCAGTAGTGCTGAATCTATTATTTGCTGTCCTCTTCAGTGGTGCTGAATCTATCATCGCTGTCCACTTCAATGGTGCTGAATCTACCATCACTGTCCACTTCAGTGGTGCTGAATCTACCATCGCTGTTATTACCTTGTTTGTTTACTCTCCATCTGATCTTTTACAACTGTGATGAATTGTCGACACGCCGTTATTCTCAATTGCGCCATAGTCTCTGTAGCGTCTCATATGACAGTAATACTCTGTTTTCACCTGCTCCATATATTCCCCTGAGATAGAGAGTAGAGAGAGTGAAAGTGAGAGAGACAGGAAGAACTAGAGAGATAGAAATAGACAGAAAGAGAGAGAGAGAAACAGAGTAGAAAGAGTGAAAGTGAGAGAGACAGAAAGAGAGAGAGAGAGAAACAGAGTAGAAAGAGTGAAAGTGAGAGAGACAGAAAGAAAGACAGAGATAGATAGATATAGAGGGTAGAGAGAGAAAGTGAGAGACCGAAAGAAAGAGAGAGAGCAAGAGAGAGATAGAGAGTGAAAGTGAGAGAGACAGAAAGAAATAGAGAGAGAGCTAGAGAGAGAACGATCTGAGAGACAAGGCAAGAAGGGCATTCTATGCCATCAAAAGGAACATAAATTTCAACATACCAATTAGGATTTGGTTAAAAATACTTGAATCAGTCATAGAGCCCATTGCCTTTTATGGTTGTGAGGTCTGGGGTCCGCTCACCAACCAAGACTTCACAAAATGGGACAAACACCAAATTGAGACTCTGCACGCAGAATTCTGCAAAAATATCCTCCGTGTACAACGTAGAACACCAAATAAAGCATGCAGAGCAAAATTAGGCCGATACCCACTAATTATCAAAATCCAGAAAAGAGCCGTTAAATTCTATAACCACCTAAAAGGAAGTGATTCCCAAACCTTCCATAACAAAGCCATCACCTACAGAGAGATGAACCTGGAGAAGAGTCCCCTAAGCAAGCTGGTCCTGGGGCTCTGTTCACAAACACAAACACACCATACAGAGCCCCAGGACAGCAGCACAATTAGACCCAACGAAATCATGAGAAAACAAAAAGATAATTACACATTGGAAAGAATTAACGAAAAAACAGAACAAACTAGAATGCTATTTGGCCCTACACAGAGAGTACACAGCGGCAGAATACCTGACCACTGTGACTAACCCAAAATTAAGGACTCAGTGAGCATAGCCGTGCTATTGAGAGAGACAGAAATAAAGAGAGAGAGAGAGAGATTTTCTTTAAAAAAGGATAGAGTTAGATTAACTTGGATTTTTTTGTCATAAATATTTACATGATGCAACCCTCCACAACATAACCTTCACTCCAAATCAAAACTCAAAACCTACAACCTGATTTTGGACAGAATTACAGAATCACCTGGAAGGTTTACAACTACCAAGGATTATTATTCCAAAGCAATACAGGAAATGCTCTGGAAAACAACAGAAACCTGAAAACACCATCCAACCTGGAACTGAGTGAGTAATGTTTAGTCTGAAGCTATATTTTATTTCCAAAAGCCAAGAAGAAAAATACATTACAATACTTTACAAGTTTACAATGGAGCCCCTAGTTCCACTCTTCATACCCCTGATACCTCCTTTGTCCCACCTCCCACACATGCGGTGACCTCACCCATTACAACCAGCATGTCCAGAGATACAACCTCTCTCATCATCACCCAGTGCCTGGGCTTACACCCTCTGTACCCACACCCCACCATACCCCTGTCTGCGCATTATGCCCTGAATATATTCTACCATGCCCAGAAACCTGCTCCTCTTATTCTCTGTCACCAATGCTCTAGGCGACCAGTTTTGATAGCCTTTAGCCGCACCCTCATACTACTCCTTCTCTGTGCCGCGGGTGATGTGGAGGTAAACCCAGGCCCTGCATGTCCCCAGGCACCCTCATTTGTTGACTTCTGTGATCGAAAAAGCCTTGGTTTCATGCATGTCAACATCAGAAGCCTCCTCCCTAAGTTTGTTTTACTCACTGCTTTAGCACACTCTGCTAACCCTGATGTCCTTGCCGTGTCTGAATCCTGGCTCAGGAAGGCCACCAAAAATTCTGAGATTTCCATACCCAACTATAACATATTCCGTCAAGAAAGAACTGCCAAAGGGGGAGGAGTTGCAGTCTACTGCAGAGATAGCCTGCAAAGTAATGTCATACTTTCCAGGTAAATACCCAAACAGTTCGAACTACTAATTTTGAAAATTACTCTCTCCAGAAATAAGTCTCTCACTGTTGCCGCCTGCTACCGACCCCCCTCAGCTCCCAGCTGTGCCCTGGACACCATTTGTGAATTGATCGCCCCCCATCTAGCTTCAGAGTTGGTTCTGTTAGGTGACCTAAACTGAGATATGCTTAACACCCCGGCAGTCCTGCAATCTAAGCTAGATGCCCTCAATCTCACACAAATCATCAAGGAACCCACCAGGTACAACCCTAACTCTGTAAACAAGGGCACCCTCATAGACATCATCCTGTCCAACTGGCCCTCCAAATACACCTCCGCTGTCTTCAAACAGGATCTCAGCGATCACTGCCTTATTGCCTGTATCCGCTACGAAGCCGCAGTCAAACGACCACCCCTCATCACTGTTAAATGCTCCCTAAAACACTTCTGTGAGCAGGCCTTTCTAATCGACCTGGCCCGGGTATCCTGGAAGGACATTGACCTCATCCCGTCAGTTGAGGATGCCTGGTCATTCTTTAAAAGTAACTTCCTCACCATTTTAGATAAGCATGCTCCATTCAAAAATGCAGAACTAAGAACAGATACAGCCCTTGGTTCACTCCAGACCTGACTGCCCTCGACCAGCACAAAAACATCCTGTAGCGGACTGCAATAGCATTGAATAGTCCCCGCGATATGAAACTGTTCAGGGAAGTCAGGAACCAATACACGCAGTCAGTCATGAAAGTTAAGGCCAGCTTCTTTAGGCAGAAGTTTGCATCCTGTAGCTCCAACTCCAAAAAGTTCTGGGACACTGTGAAGTCCATGGAGAACAAGAGCACCTCCTCCCAGCTGCCCACTGCACTGAGGCTAGGTAACACGGTCACCACAGATAAATCCATGAGTATCGAAAACTTCAACAAGCATTTCTCAACGGCTGGCATAGCCTTCCGCCTGGCTACTCCAACCTCGGCCAACAGCCCTGCCCCCCCCGCAGTTCCTCGCCCAAGCCTCTCCAGGTTCTCCTTTACCCAAATCCAGATAGCAGATGTTCTGAAAGAGCTGCAAAACCTGGTCCCGTACAAATCAGCTGGGCTTGACAATCTGGACCCTCTATTTCTGAAACTATCCGCCGCCATTTTTGCAACCCCTATTACCAGCCTGTTCAACCTCTCTTTCATATCGTCTGAGATCCCCAAGGATTGGAAAGCTGCCGCAGTCATCCCCCTCTTCAAAGGGGGAGACACCCTGGACCCAAACTGTTACAGACCTATATCCATCCTGCCCTGCCTATCTAAGGTCTTCGAAAGCCAAGTCAACAAACAGGTCACTGACCATCTCGAATCCCACCGTACCTTCTCCGCTGTGCAATCTGGTTTCCGAGCCGGTCACGGGTGCACCTCAGCCACACGCAAGGTACTAAATGATATCATAACCGCCATCGATAAAAGACAGTACTGTGCAGCCGTCTTCATTGACCTTGCCAAGGCTTTCGACTCTGTCAATCACCATATTCTTATCGGCAGACTCAGTAGCCTCGGTTTTTCGGATGACTGCCTTGCCTGGTTCACCTATTACTTTGCAGACAGAGTTCAGTGTGTCAAATCGGAGGGCATGCTGTCCGGTCCTCTGGCTGTCTCTATGGGGGTGCCACAGGGTTTAATTCTCGGGCCGACTCTTTTCTCTGTATATATCAATGATGTTGCTTTTGCTGCGGGCGATTCCCTGATCCACCTCTACGCAGACGACACCATTCTATATACTTCCGGCCCGTCCTTGGACACTGTGCTATCTAACCTCCAATTGAGCTTCAATGCCATACAACACTCCTTCCGTGGCCTCCAACTGCTCTTAAACGCTAGTAAAACCAAATGCATGCTTTTCAACCGATCGTTGCCTGCACCCGCATGCCCGACTAGCATCACCACCCTGGATGGTTCCGACCTTGAGTATGTGGACATCTATAAGTACCTAGGTGTCTGGCTTGACTGTAAACTCTCCTTCCAGACTCATATCAAACATCTCCAATCGAAAATCAAATCAAGAGTCGGCTTTCTATTCCGCAACAAAGCCTCCTTCACTCACGCCGCCAAACTTACCCTAGTAAAACTGACTATCCTACCGATCCTCGACTTCGGCGATGTCATCTACAAAATTGCTTCCAACACTCTACTCAGCAAACTGGATGCAGTTTATCACAGTGCCATCCGTTTTGTCACTAAAGCACCTTATACCACCCACCACTGCGACTTGTATACTCTAGTCGGCTGGCCCTCGCTACATATTCGTTGCCAGACCCACTGGCTCCAGGTCATCTACATGTCCATGCTAGGTAAAGCTCTGCCTTATCTCAGTTCACTGGTCACGATGGCAACACCCATCCGTAGCACGCGCTCCAGCAGGTGTATCTCACTGATCATCCCTAAAGCCAACACCTCATGTGGCCGCCTTTCGTTCCAATACTCTGCTGCCTGTGACTGGAACGAATTGCAAAAATCCCTGAAGTTGGAGACTTTTATCTCCCTCACCAACTTCAAACATGTGCTATCTGAGCAGCTAACCGATCGCTGCAGCTGTACATAGTCTATTGGTAAATAGCCCACCCATTTTCACCTACCTCATCCCCATACTGTTTTTATTTATTTACTTTTCTGCTCTTTTGCACACCAATATCTCTACCTGTACATGACCATCTAATCATTTATCACCCCAGTGTTAATCTGCAAAATTGTAATTATTCGCCTACCTCCTCATGCTTTTTGCACACAATGTATATAGACTCCCCTTTTTTTCTACTGTGTTATTGACTTGTTAATTGTTTACTCCATGTGTAACTCTGTGTTGTCTGTTCACACTGCTATGCTTTATCTTGGCCAGGTCGCAGTTGCAAATGAGAACTTGTTCTCAACTAGCCTACCTGGTTAAATAAAGGTGAAAAAATAATAATAATAAGGACTGAATGCTAAATTAAGTCTGTCAAGCTTGATAAAGCTCCAATTTGCACGGACGTGTCAAGTGAGAGGTGTCAAAGCCCTTTAGCCCAACAATGGCAGGAGAGTCAAACAGTCTACTCCAACCAAATGGAGAGACCTTAGAAGCTGCCTCCTGCTGTTCAGAGGTCATTAAAATACAGTACCCTGTGTATGTAAAGAATGATAAGGCAAGAAAAGATCACCAAATGAAGCTCCTTATGGAAAATCAAGAGACACTTTCTGCTGACTATTGCAAAAATGGGAACATCAGCAACCTCATCTTCCACACAAACCATCCCCTGGCATGGCACAGTGCTATATTAGCACACTACCCCTTTGTTAAGAGATGGGGTTTTAACGAGGGGTGGAAACTCAGGATACTTGACAATGAGGACTCTTGAGTCAGCTAATATAAATCTCTATAAGTCTGGAAGAGTAATGGTACAGGGCAACCCCAAACAGTTTCAGCTGGACTTTCACCTAATCAAAGAATTAGCCCAGCAGGAGAAGCTCTCCCTTAAGAAAGATACCCCCACCCCGAGCGGGTCAGACCAGACCTCTTCATTATATAACCCCACAGACGAGCAACCCCCAGCGGAAAGTCAACCTCCCAGCACAGAGTACTACCCTCTCATTGAAATGAAGGATACATTTACCCAGCTGGAGGTAAGGCAGGTAGAGCTGGAACAGCAGGTGATTACATTCCAGTCAGCACAGACCCAGACAACAGTCCAGCACAACACTCTCTTAACCAGACCCGGAGTGCTGGAGGTGGAGAGAGACATATCTGCACTCTGGACAGTGGTGAGACAACTTCAACAGGAGAAAGAGCAGGAGAAGAACTGCGCAGTAGAGGAGAGGTTGAGGGGGATATCGTGTGACAGAGAACAACCCACTAGGGAGGTGGCCACCCCCACAGAGAAGCCAGCAGAACAGCCCACCTCAGCACCCGACAAAAGTCTCGACATCACAGCAGAACAGACAAATGAAGAACCCCAAGCCCAGAGGCTCTCACCCCCTCTGAGACACCCTGATAGCCGTCCTGATAGCCGTCCTGACAACCCCCCCCCCCACACCCACTGAGTACATACACAAGACACAGATTGTTCTCCCAATGGACTCAAATGGGAAATATATTCAAGAAAAAAAAACTTTTCCACCTTCCACCCTGCCACAATACAGCGTGTAAATGCAAGTATTTCCCATGACGCTGCCTCAAAACCAAATGTTTTCCTGGCCCATCACTCCACCCTGGACTTGAACAGTCTATGACCAGGTCCACCTCTACAAGGCAGCAGTGCCCACCTTTGCCCAGACACTAAAGGACATCGCTCTCAAACGTATCCCCAACACAGGAGCAACAGATCAATAGACACCTCGCCCAGACCAGCGGGACCCCCCCCCCGGACCTACAGATAGAGGACCCACGCCAAGAGGATTTACATCCAGACCACAGCACCACCAGCCACATCCACACCCCACCCCAACCAATCAACACCCCCCCACGTCAACCATGCCCACACCCCATCTAGGCCCCCTCAGATCAGACCTATGCACCTCCTGTCCACCCCATGCACCCCACCCCCGCAAAGAGGGCCTCAACATGGAAGTCACACATACGCCCAGGCAGTGAGTGGGCAAACAGGCCCAACCCCCACTCTTACACTAGCCCAAGCCAATGGCATGTACCAGATGCTCAGCAGGCTCTGCTCACACTTACTGGCTTGAGGCCAAACCACACGACCAACAACATTGGACACTTTATGGAACACAAAGCCTTCATTATCTCATCTTGGAATATCCAAGGCCTGAGGTCATCTGCCTTTGGCCTAAAGAGCAGGAACCCGGACTTCACCAAAGAAATCGGTAGTGCAGACGTTGTCATCCTGCAAGAAACCTGGTATAGAGGAGACAGACCCACTGGTTGCCCTCTAGGTTACAGAGAGCTGGTAGTCCCATCCACCAAACTACCAGGTGTGAAACAGGGAAGGGACTCAGGGGGTATGCTAATTTGGTATAGAGCAGACCTCACTCACTCCATTAAATTAATCAAAACAGGAACATTTTACATTTGGCTAGAAATTCAAAAGGAAATGATCTTAACAGAGAAAAATGTCCTCCTGTGTGCTAACTATATCCCCCCACTAGAATCCCCATACTTTAATGAAGTCAGCTTCTCCATCCTGGAGGGGGAAATCAATCAGTTCCATGCCCAGGGACATGTACTAGTCTGTGGCGACCTAAATGCCAGAACCGAACAAGAACCTGACACCCTCAGCACACAGGGGGACAAACACCTGCCTTCAGGTGACAGCATTCCCTCCCCCATATGCCCACCTAGGCAAACTATGGACAACATAACCAACATAAACAGGTCACAACTCCTGCAGCTCTGTCAAATCTAAAAATCTCAAATAGAAAACCAAAGAAAATGAACAACAATGACAAATGGTTTGATGAAGAATGCAAAAATCTAAGAAAGAAATTGAGAAACCTGTCCAACCAAAAACATAGAGACCCGGAAAACCTGAGTCTACGCCTTCACTATGGTGAATCACTAAAACAATACAGAAATACACTACGGAAAAAGAAGGAACAGCATGTCAGAAATCAGCTCAATGTAATTGAAGAATCCATAGACTCTAACCACTTCTGGGAAAATTGGAAAACACTAAACAAACAACAACACAAAGAATTATCTATCCAAAATGGAGCTGTATGGGTAAACCACTTCTCCAATCTTTTTGGCTCTATAACAAAGAATAAAGAGCAAAAACATATACATGATCAAATACAGATCTTAGAATCAACTATTAAAGACTACCAGAACCCACTGGATTCTCCAATTACATTGAATGAGTTACAGGACAAAATAAAACCCCTCCAACCCAAAAAGGCCTGTGGTGTTGATGGTATCCTCAATGAAATGATCAAATATACAGACAACAAATTCCAATTGGCTATACTAAAACTCTTTAACATCATCCTTAGCTCTGGCGTCTTCCCCAATATTTGGAACCAAGGACTGATCACCCCAATCCACAAAAGTGGAGACAAATTTGACCCCAATAACTACCGTGGAATATGCATCAACAGTAACCTTGGGAAAATCCTCTGCATTATCATTAACAGCAGACTCGTACATTTCCTCAATGAAAACAATGTACTGAGCAAATGTCAAATTGGCTTTTTACCAAATTACCGTACAACAGACCATGTATTCACCCTGCACACCCTAATTGACAACCAAACAAACCAAAACAAAGGCAAAGTCTTCTCATGCTTTGTTGATTTCAAAAAAGCCTTCGACTCAATTTGGCATGAGGGTCTGCTATACAAATTGATGGAAAGTGGTGTTGGGGGTAAAACATACGACATTATAAAATCCATGTACACAAACAACAAGTGTGAGGTTAAAATTGGCAAAAAAAGAACAGAATTCTTTAACCAGGGGCGGGGCCTTCGTCAGGGTTGCAATCTGAGCCCTGCACTCTTTAATATTTACATCAACGAATTGGCCAATTGAAAAATCCTCAGCCCCTGGTGTTAGTCTCCACAATTCAGAAGTCAAATGTCTATTCTTCGCAGATGACCTATGCCTGCTGTCACCCACAGCACATGGCCTACAGCAGAGCCTGGACCTGCTAGAGCAGTACTGCCAGACCTGGGCCTTGGCAGTAAACCCCAAAAATACAAAAATAATGATTTTCCAGAGAAGATCCAGATCTCAGGGAATTAGACCAAAGTTCTCAATTGGTACAAAATATATTTTGATTACTGCACACACTACAATTACTTAGGTTTTAAAATAAGCTCAACTGGACACCTTAATGAGGCAGTGAATGAACTTAGAGAGAAAGCACGCAGGGCATTCTATGCCATCAAAAAGCTCATTCAAATTGAAATACCTATTCAAATTTGGCGAGGTGTGGAGTCCACTTACAAAACAAGATTTATTCAAATGGGACAAACACCCCATTGAAAGATAGAGAGTAGAGAGAGAGTGAAATTGAGAGATGGAAATAAAGAGAGAGAGAGAGAGCTAGAGAGAGATAGAGAGTGAAAGTGAGAGAGACAGAAAGAAAGTGAGAGGGACAGAAAGAAAGAGAGAGAGAGAGATCGAGAGTAGAGAGAGTGAAAGTGAGAGAGACAGAAAGAAAGTGAGAGGGACAGAAAAAGTGAGAGGGACAGAAAGAAAGAGAGAGAGAGAGATCGAGAGTAGAGAGAGTGAAAGTGAGAGAGACAGAAAGAAAGTGAGAGGGACAGAAAGAAAGAGAGAGAGAGATCGAGAGTAGAGAGAGTGAAAGTGAGAGAGACAGAAAGAAAGTGAGAGGGACAGAAAGAAAGAGAGAGAGAGAGATCGAGAGTAGAGAGAGTGAAAGTGAGAGAGACAGAAAGAAAGTGAGAGGGACAGAAAGAAAGAGAGAGAGAGAGAGAGAGAGATTGAGAGTAGAGAGAGTGAAAGTGAGAGAGACAGAAATAAAGTGAGAGGGACAGAAAGAAAGAGAGAGAGATCGAGAGTAGAGAGAGTGTAAGTGAGAGAGACAGAAAGAAAGTGAGAGGGACAGAAAGAAAGAGAGAGAGAGAGAGATCGAGAGTAGAGAGAGTGAAAGTGAGAGAGACAGAAAGAAAGTGAGAGGGACAGAAAGAAAGAGAGAGAGAGATCGAGAGTAGAGAGAGTGAAAGTGAGAGAGACAGAAAGAAAGTGAGAGGGACAGAAAGAAAGAGAGAGAGAGAGATCGAGAGTAAAGAGAGTGAAAGTGAGAGAGACAGAAAGAAAGTGAGAGGGACAGAAAGAAAGAGAGAGAGAGAGAGAGAGATCGAGAGTAGAGAGAGTGAAAGTGAGAGAGACAGAAATAAAGTGAGAGGGACAGAAAGAAAGAGAGAGAGATCGAGAGTAGAGAGAGTGTAAGTGAGAGAGACAGAAAGAAAGTGAGAGGGACAGAAAGAGAGAGAGAGAGAGAGATCGAGAGTAGAGAGAGTGAAAGTGAGAGAGACAGAAAGAAAGTGAGAGGGACAGAAAGAAAGAGAGAGAGAGAGAGATCGAGAGTAGAGAGAGTGAAAGTGAGAGGGACAGAAAGAAAGTGAGAGGGACAGAAAGAAAGAGAGAGAGAGAGAGAGATTGAGAGTAGAGAGAGTGAAAGTGAGAGAGACAGAAAGAAAGTGAGAGGGACAGAAAGAGAAAGAGAGAGAGATCAAGAGTAGAGAGAGTGAAAGTGAGAGAGACAGAAAGAAAGTGAGAGGGACAGAAAGAAAGAGAGAGAGAGAGATCGAGAGTAAAGAGAGTGAAAGTGAGAAAGACAGAAAGAAAGTGAGAGGGACAGAAAGAAAGAGAGAGCGAGATCGAGAGTAGAGAGAGTGAAAGTGAGAGAGACAGAAAGAAAGTGAGGGTCAGAAAGAAAGAGAGAGAGAGAGAGAGAGATCGAGAGTAGAGAGAGTGAAAGTGAGAGACAGAAAGTAAAGTGAGAGGGACAGAAAGAAAGAGAGAGAGAGAGATCGAGAGTAGAGAGAGTGAAAGTGAGAGCGACAGAAAGAAAGTGTGAGAGGGACAGAAAGAAAGAGAGAGGGAGAGAGATCGAGAGTAGAGAGAGTGAAAGTGAGAGAGACAGAAAGAAAGTGAGAGGGACAGAAAGAAAGAGAGAGAGATCGAGAGTAGAGAGAGTGAAAGTGAGAGAGACAGAAAGAAAGTGTGAGAGGGACAGAAAGAAAGAGAGAGAGAGAGATCGAGAGTAGAGAGAGTGAAAGTGAGAGAGACAGAAAGAAAGTGAGAGGGACAGAAAGAAAGAGAGAGAGAGAGATCGAGAGTAGAGAGAGTGTAAGTGAGAGAGACAGAAAGAAAGTGAGAGGGACAGAAAGAAAGAGAGAGAGAGAGATCGAGAGTAGAGAGAGTGAAAGTGAGAGAGACAGAAAGAAAGTGAGAGGGACAGAAAGAAAGAGAGAGAGAGAGAGATCGAGAGTAGAGAGAGTGAAAGTGAGAGAGACAGAAAGAAAGTGAGAGGGACAGAAAGAAAGAGAGAGAGAGAGAGATCGAGAGTAGAGAGAGTGAAAGTGAGAGAGACAGAAAGAAAGTGAGAGGGACAGAAAGAAAGAGAGAGAGAGAGAGAGAGAGAGATTGAGAGTAGAGAGAGTGAAAGTGAGAGAGACAGAAAGAAAGTGAGAGGGACAGAAAGAAAGAGAGAGAGAGAGAGAGAGAGAGAGAGAGAGATCGAGAGTAGAGAGAGTGAAAGTGAGAAAGACAGAAAGAAAGTGAGAGGGACAGAAAGAAAGAGAGAGAGAGAGATCGAGAGTAGAGAGAGTGAAAGTGAGAGCGACAGAAAGAAAGTGAGGGACAGAAAGAAAGAGAGAGAGAGAGAGAGAGAGATCGAGAGTAGAGAGAGTGAAAGTGAGAGACAGAAAGTAAAGTGAGAGGGACAGAAAGAAAGAGAGAGAGAGAGATCGAGAGTAGAGAGAGTGAAAGTGAGAGAGACAGAAAGAAAGTGAGAGGGACAGAAAGAAAGAGAGAGAGAGAGAGAGAGAGAGATCAAGAGTAGAGAGAGTGAAAGTGAGAGACAGAAAGTAAAGTGAGAGGGACAGAAAGAAAGAGAGAGAGAGAGATCGAGAGTAGAGAGAGTGAAAGTGAGAGCGACAGAAAGAAAGTGAGGGACAGAAAGAAAGAGAGAGAGAGAGAGAGAGAGAGAGAGAGAGAGAGAGAGAGAGAGAGAGAGAGAGAGAGATCGAGAGTAGAGAGAGTGAAAGTGAGAAAGACAGAAAGAAAGTGAGAGGGACAGAAAGAAAGAGAGAGAGAGAGATCGAGAGTAGAGAGAGTGAAAGTGAGAGCGACAGAAAGAAAGTGAGGGACAGAAAGAAAGAGAGAGAGAGAGAGAGAGATCGAGAGTAGAGAGAGTGAAAGTGAGAGACAGAAAGTAAAGTGAGAGGGACAGAAAGAAAGAGAGAGAGAGAGATCGAGAGTAGAGAGAGTGAAAGTGAGAGCGACAGAAAGAAAGTGTGATAGGGACAGAAAGAAAGAGAGAAAGAGAGAGAGATCGAGAGTAGAGAGAGTGAAAGTGAGAGAGACAGAAAGAAAGTGAGAGGGACAGAAAGAAAGAGAGAGAGAGAGATCGAGAGTAGAGAGAGTGAAAGTGAGAGAGACAGAAAGAAAGTGAGAGGGACAGAAAGAAAGAGAGAGAGATCGAGAGTAGAGAGAGTGAAAGTGAGAGAGACAGAAAGAAAGTGTGAGAGGGACAGAAAGAAAGAGAGAGAGAGAGAGAGAGAGAGAGAGAGATCGAGAGTAGAGAGAGTGAAAGTGAGAGCGACAGAAAGAAAGTGTGAGAGGGACAGAAAGAGAGAGAGAGAGAGAGATCGAGAGTAGAGAGAGTGAAAGTGAGAGAGACAGAAAGAAAGTGAGAGGGACAGAAAGAAAGAGAGAGAGAGAGAGATCGAGAGTAGAGAGAGTGAAAGTGAGAGAGACAGAAAGAAAGAGAGAGAGAGCTAGAGAGTGAGCATCCCAAATGAGACCATCCCAAATGGTACCCTATTCCCTACATAGTGGCCTACTTTTGACCAGGGACCATAGAGCTCTGGTCAAAAGCAGTACACTACTGTATATAGGGAATAGGATGCTATTTGGGACTCCGCCAGAGAAGGAGTGAGCAGGGCTATGCTGATGCTTGGTGTGTTCAACATATTATTTATATTTTATATCCCATTTAGCAGACGCTTTTGTCCAAAGCGACTTACAAGTCGGCTGGGGCCACTACTTTTACATATGGGTGGTCCCAGCGGGAATCGAACCCACGACGCTTGGCGTTGCAAGCGCCATGCTCTACCGACTGAGCCACACAGTTACATATCCTTTGTAACTGTTGTGTTTTCACACAACTGACTTTGAGCACAACTGTTATAAGTCTCAATGCATCAGCTACAAATCACAGACTGAGAGAAAAGAAAAGTTTTGAGTCAACCCATTGGGAGATTCTCTGGGGATTTGGCAGGTAAGTCGGGTCCCTAGTAGAAAATGCTGATGCAGAGTTTTGTGTTCCTCCTAGAACAGTGATTATCAGGCTACTGCTGTAAGGTGTAATCATAGAGAACAAACTCTGTATACCTTCTGTAGTAAAGTCCTTTATACTGTATACTCAGCTCTTAAAAACACCTGACATACTTCAAATAGCTGAAATTCTTCAAATACTTCAAATACCTGAAATACTTAAAATACCTGAAATAATCAGTACATTGTGTGGTTACGTCCCAAATCACACTATTTTCCCTGTATATGCACTATGTAGGGAATAGAGTGGCATTTGGGATTCAACCACTCAGCTACTTTATTTTCATGAGGAATTTGCTTGGATGATATTTGTTAGTAATATGACGTGCTTAATTGAATTGATTTGAAAAAAATGCATATTTAAAAAAATGTAATAAATTAAATCCAATACTTTGTTACTAAAGTATTCCCAAGCTGAAGTTTACAGCTGAAAATAAATGACACTTATTTCAGTGTGAAAGTTTTATTTGCTATCGTGTGTGTGTGTGTAAATGTGTGTTTGTTTTGTTGCTGTCCTGTGTGTGTGTGTGTGTGTTTATTATGAAACTGTCAACCATTGGAAGCAGTAACAGTGATTTTTGTATCCCAAGGCAACACAATGGTTCGTTACACAGAGCTATAGTTCACCCCAACATCTCATCTATCATAGACAGAGCTAGAAAACACTGTTATTGGGTCCACACACACACACACACACACACACACACACACACACACACACACACACACACACACACACACACACACACACACACACACACACACACACACACACACACACACACACACACACACACACACACACACACACACACACACACACACACACACACACACACACACACACACACACAGAGAGAGAGAGACACACACACACAGAGAGAGAGAGACACATCTACCTCCAGTGAAGCAGTGGAACAGGATAGAAGCTGTGTTTAATGGAGGTAGCAGGTTTCCCTGCCCACTGAGACTCAGCCTACTGTAATTAAGAGGCAGGAACACACCCACACACACACACACACACTATCTGTGGTAGAGAGTAGCCTTTCTTCCCCTGCAGATGGTCTTGAGGAACAGTAATTATTACAGGGGGTAGGAGAGGCTGAGGAGAGGAGAAGGGAGATGAAAGATGGAGGAGAGGAGAAAAAGGGATGAGAGGAGGGGAGGAATAGAGACTGGGTTGAAGAGAGAATACCTCAGGATGCTAAAGGCGTGGGGTCCAGGCCTCTTGACTCTAAAGCTATGGGGTTTATTGTGTGTGCATGCATGCATGCGTGCATATGCAGCATCTGTGTGTGTGTGTGTGTAGTTGCATGAGTGAGTGTACATTGTGTGTGTGTGTGTGTCCTAGACAACAGCTGGGCATGTCCAATTATCCCACAGATTGTGTGTGCCCCCCCTCCTCCCTCGACCTCTCTCTCTCTCCCTCCGCTCTCCCTCCTCCATCTCTCTCCCTCTCTCTCGCCCCCCCCCCCTCTCTCACTCTCTCTAGCATAAGGACTGCTGTGATTCATCTTCTTCTTGTTGATTCTCATCTTGATGATAATGTTTCCTGTCCTCTGCTCAGTCATTTGCCCCCGGAACATTCCTCCAGGCACTTTACGTGATTTATCTACAAGTAAAGTGGCAGCTGTAAATCTACTGTCTGTCTGCCTATCTGTGGGCGTTTATTTGTGTGTGTGTGTGTGTGTGTGAAAGAGAGAACGTGTGTGTGTGTGAGAGAGAGAGAGATGTGTGTGTGTGTGTGTGTGTGTGTGTGTGTGTGTGTGTGTGTGTGTGTGTGTGTGTAGGGCTGTGGCAATCACCAAATGTTGCCAGGTAATTGTTATGTAAATGACTGCTGGTCTCACGGTAATGACCGTTAATTAACATAAACATGTTTAGCATCTATGGGCTTGTGTGTGTGACAGTGTGTGAGGTATTCATACACATCAATTTCTGATAATTGATGCCCTTTGCCAGTATATACAACTGTACCTCAACATTTCAACACACTGTACAGACATTAACCCCCTATAGCAGATGTCCATGACCCTGGCGGAAATCTAATTAGTATAATACAAAAATCCACATACAAATCTATCAGTTTAAGCTATAGATATCTGGTTTGCACTTCAGAATCTGCTTTGAAAGGTGACAGAGCTAGAGTGATGTTTGTCAGATCATGAGACATTCTGAAAATCGGTCTTCTCACAAAATATTCTTCCAACAAACTAGTATGAGACTTGTATGAGACTCTCATGGATGTCGGTTGTTTTGCTCTGGGATGAGCACAGGACTCACAAGACTTGTCTGAAGGTCCCCCGGTACCAGATGAAAACAGTTATGGAATTATATGGAGACTGTTAAGTGCCAAAAATAAGGCCTTAAATAGAGGTTAAAAAGAACCCGAATGTTTCCTGATCTTTCTTATATCTCTCAGATATAGGACAGACACTTCAGCACAAACATCCTTTTTTGGGGTGGACTATCTGTTGTTCCATGTAGTGAATCTGTTATTCAATGCGTTTGTGTGGGCTAATAGCAGTAAGGGTAAATACATTCCTTAATCAAATAATTGTTTTATATACACTACCGTTCAAAAGTTTGGGGTCACTTAGAAATGTCCTTGTTTTTGAAAGACAATCACATTTTTTGTCCATTAAAATAACATCAAATTGATCAGAAATACAGTGTAGACATTGTTAATGTTGTAAATTACTATTGTAGCTGTAAACCGTTGTTCTGATTAAAGAAGCAATAAAACTGTCCTTCTTTAGACGAGTATCTGGAATATCGGCATTTGTGGGTTCGATTACAGGCTCAAAATGGCCAGAAACAAAGAACTTTCTTCTGAAACTCGTCAGTTTATTCTTGTTCAGAGAAATTAAGGCTATTCCATGTGAGAAATTGCCAAGAAACTGAAGATCTTGTACAACACTGTGTCGTGACGTTGTATTAGTTAATGTGACGACCGTTGCTCATCGAATGATTACAAGTTTCTAATGGCGTGATTAACTGAATCAAGCAATTATTAACTCATTAACCTGGGGCACCATGGGAAAACTAGTTTTTATTGAGTTTCTATTTCCCAAATTAACTCAAAGAATATCAGAATATCGATTTTACAACAGCCGCTAATTAACCAGTTACCTCTACCAATCTTGTTCTGAACATTGTAAAGCCTGTGAATCTGCACGGACCCGGGTCTCACCAATGAGTTCGTACCACACCAATCTTAGTTGAATATTTATTTACTAAAAAGCTAAAATTATGATAAAAGATACACATAGACAAAACACATTATAGGCTATTGATTAGAACTTAGTATAACGGGCCAAGACACTATGGCGCGTTACCCAAATTGGGGATTTCAAAGAGAGGGAGAGAAAAAAGAAAGTACATGAGAGAAATATACATTTGGGTGAATTTGTCAGCTATGCTTTTCTAACCCGAGCCTTGCCCCAAACTGCCGCTCTTATGGGTCAGAAATAATGATGTAATTACGTGGGGATGATCTCTGAGGATTCTCTGCATGGACAGTTCAGGCTGCTCGATGACGCACTACTCCGGCGCACCTCTCTGATCGTCCTTTTGGCTTAGGAGTCTGTTCCCTCACCCTTTGCTCTGGAATGGGTCTTCTGAGGACAGACAGCTCTGTAGCTCAGAGCTCACAGCATAGGAATGAAACCCTTTAGATACCACGATTCGATGGGAGATGGAGGCTAGGTGGTTCGACTTGAATTCACCTGCTTAGACACAGTTACTCATCTGTAGCTTGGGTAGAAAATTATTTATTTGTCTTCAAACTTGCGTTGCATTCTGGGTTCGTTGACTTTTTAGACCTTGGCTGCAGCTTGGGTCACGTAGTCTTCTCTGTGAATTCTTTACTCACAGGTTTTATACCCTTTGGTCAGAAGTGGGCATAACCACTTTTCGGGCAATTCTCTGGGCATACCAGGTTAACCTGTTGATGCTCTGGGGGCGCAATTTCATTTTTGGATGAAAAACGTTCCCGTTTTAAACAAGATATTTTGTCACAAAAAGATGCTCGACTATGCATATAATTGCTACCGTTCGAAAGAAAACACTCTGACGTGTCCAGAAATACAAAGATCTTCTCTGTGCGTGCCCTAAAACGTGAGCTTCAGGCAAAACCAAGATGAGATGGCATCCAGGAAATGACAAGGATTTTTGAGGCTCTGTTTTTCATTATCTCCTTATATGGCTGTGAACGCAAGAGGAACGAGCCTGCCCTTTCTGTCGTTTCCCCAAGGTGTCTGCAGCATTGTGACGTATTTGTGGGCAGATCATTGGAAGATTGACCATAACAGACCATATTTACCACGTGTCCGCCCGGTGTCCTGCGCCGAAATTGGTGCGCAAAGTCACCTGCCAGTATTTTTCCATGGGACACAGAGAGGAAAGCAAGCTTCCACGAACTGCATGTCAATGAAGAGATATGTGAAAAAACACCTTGAGGATTGATTCCAAACAACGTTTGCCATGTTTCGGTCGATATTATGTAGTTAATCCGGAAAAAGTTTCACGTTGTAGGTGACTGCATTTTCGGTTCGTTTCGGTAGCCAGACGCAATGTAGAAAACGGAACGATTTCTCCTACACACAGACGCTTTCAGGAAACACTGCGCATTTGGTATGTGACTGAGACTCTCCTCATTGAAAACATCAGAAGCTCTTCAAAGGTAAATGATTTTATTTATTTGGTTATCTGGTTTTTGTGAAAATGTTGCGTGCTACATGCTACACAAAATGCTATGCTAGCTTTGCATACTCTTACACAAATTAGTCAATTTCTATGGTTCAAAAGCATATTTTGAAAATCTGAGATGACAGTGTTGTTAAGAAAAGGCTAAGCTTGAGAGCAAACGCATTATTTTAATTTTATTTGCGATTTTCAGAAATCGTTAACGTTGCGTTATGCTAATGAGCCTGAGGCTTTAGTCACAAACCCGGATCCGGGTTGGGGAGTTTCAAGAAGTTAATGAGGCAAGGTCTAGATTTGATTCAATTCCAATTTTAGACAACTAACTTAACATTCATTCTTCCCCAAAACTTTCTCTTTGATTTGGATATTGTCCATACAACGTACAATGTATAAACATCAAACATATACGAGGAAAACTCTTCACGTTACAATGTTTTCATAACAACGTCATCGACTAACCTTTAATAAAAAAACAAAAATGACATACATTTTCATGTTCCATCTATCGTCATGACCACCATTGTGGCTGACGGAAAGAATTGTTCCAAAGTCCCTTTATTTCATGTTATGAGGCTGGTTCTCCATAGTAACAGGACAAAGGAATTTGTCTGTGGCCTGAGATTTACCAGGGGCGTGAGGGGTCATAAAACCCCCCACATCTTCAGACCCCTAGATCTCTCCTCCTCTGTTGGGGTTGAGAGATAATATGTAGGGTTGTGGTCTCCTGTAACCTGACCTGGTCAGGACAGTCATGACAGCTGTGTACTACTCCCTTCACAGAACAGCGCAAACTGGCTCTGACCAGAATAGAAAGAGGAGTGGGAGGCCCAGGTGCACAACTGAGCAAGAGGACAAGTACATTAGAGTGTCTAGTTTGAGAAGCAGACGCCTCACAAGTCCTCAACTGGCAGCTTCATTAAATAGTATCCGCAAAACACCAGTCTTAACGTCAACAGTGAAGAGGCAACTCCGGGATGCTGGCCTTCTAGGCAGAGTTGCAAAGAAAAAGCCATATATCAGTTTGGCCAATAAAAATAAAAGATTCAGCTGGGCAAAAGAACACAGACAGTGGATAGAGGAGCAGCATCCCAGAGTCACCTCTTTACATCCCACAAATGCTGATGCTCCAGATACTCAACTAGTCAAAAGAAGGCCAGTTTTATTGCTTCTTTAATCAGCACAACAGTTTTCACATGTGCTAACATAATTGCAAAAGAGTTATCTAATTATCAATTAGCCTTTTAAAATGATAAACTTGGATTAGCTAACACAACGTGCCATTGGAACATAGGAGTGATGGTTGCTGATAATGGGCCTCTGTACGTCTATGTAGATATTCTGTAAAAAAACTGCAGTTTCCAGCTACAATAGTACTTTACAACCTTAACAATGTCTACACTCTATTTCTGATCAATTTGATGTTATTTTAATAGACAATTTTTTTTATTTTCTTTAAAAAAAAGGACATTTCTAAGTGACCCCAAACTTTTGAATGGTAGTGTGTATTTTTTTTTTTTACTTCAAAGGGTTTTAAAATTCTAAATAAAAAAGCAAAATGATCCTTGGTATGACTTTAAAACAATTCCATATAGCTTAGTAGAAATCCCAACAACTAAATATACATAATGTCCTTATGCAACCAGTATACAACCTGATCATAATGTTATAAAGTACGTTATAACGCCATCATTGCAACCAGTTTTGGCCCACTTGCAAGGGTCCTGTGAGAAGGCGTGAGTTGTCTAAACTGTATACTGTAATAAACAATATGTCTGTGCTCCAATTGGCTCTGGTCAAAAGTAGTGAAATATGTTTTGAATCGGGTGCCATTTGGGGCACAGCCCATGTAAATTGAGAATCATCCGGAGCATCCCAGGCATCACACCACTGTAGCTATGGTGTCATTATGTTAATGAGAGGGTTCACAAAGTGAAGGTTGGTGAGTTTTTTGCTTCATATAAGTGCTACTGATGAGTCAGGTTAGTCCTCTCCTCTCCCTCTCCCTCTCCCTCTCCCTCTTCCTCTCCCTCTCCCTCTCTGGTCTTAGCAGGGTCAGGGGTTATGTTGTGCAGTCAGATCCTTGTTAACATATTAATTAGTGAAACTCTGCAGTGCAAAGTCCCAAATGGCACATTATTCCCTATTTAGTGCATTACTTTTGACAAAGGCCCATAGGTCGAAAGTACTGCACTATATAGGGAATAGGGTACCATTTGGGTTAGCCACCATGATTCATAAAAAGCTGATTAATACATTTGCAAAAGTATGATTTTAAAAGACAGAGGGAATACTGAATGTCATGCTCATTATAGCTCTACCATGTGTAGACACCAGCTATATGAAACTCACACAGTAATGTGTGTGTTTGCATGCCTCTGAATGATTTTATGTAGTCATATATATTATATTCACCCATTCTCTCCTCCTTCCCTTCCTCTCTCTCCTTGGGAGAATCTCAATAGCATACCCCTCATGTCCTCTCACCTCTCTCCTCACCTCCTTCTCAAAACCCAATGCAGAAGGTCAGAGGGGAGGGTTTCTGTGCAGAACGATCATTATTTGGCTAATAATGACGGCCTCAAGGACAATAATGGGCCGGTGTTAGAAATGCCAGATTGGTTTTCTAGCCCCCGGCTTTCCCTGACTACGGATATCGATCTATTAGAACTAAACGGCTAATGTTATAAATACTGATGAAGGTTTAATAATCATACTTACTGTATCTGGATATGTAATTATATAGAATGCATACCACAGGTGGCTGGTGATATCAAACACATAGTTTGATATCAATCCATTCACTCCATTAGTCATTATGAATTGTCCTCCCCTCACCAGCCTCCTGTGAAGCATACTGTTTATATTTAATGCATATAATGAGGATGCTCCCTTAAGAATCTGCAAGGCGTATAATCTCCCGGTGGTGCGGTGCTCGGACCTCGGTTTCCATGGCAACGCTCCTTGGATTCTGTTTGAGGGCTGCATGCAGTCAAACCCATATTGACTAAGATTGCATCTCAAATTACACCCTATTCCCTTTACAGTACACTACTCTGGTCAAAAGTAGGGCACTACACACCGAGTATGCCAAGCAGTAGGAACACCATCCTAATATTGAGTTGAACCCCCTTTTGCCCTCAGAACAGCCTCAGTTCATCGGACATGGACTCTACAAGGTGTCGAAAGTGTTCCACATGGGTGCTGGCCCATGTTGACTCCAATGCTTCCCACAGTTGTGTCAAGTTGGCTAGATGTCCTTTGGGTGGTGGACCATTCCTGATACACACGGGAAGGGGATCCTAATGTTTTGTACACTTACTGTAGTGTATAAAGAAGAGGTTGCCATCTGGGACTCACACAGAGACTGTATCTCAAATGACACTATGTGGCAACTTTATATGTACGTATGGGGAATAGGGTCGAATTTGATATCTGGAGTTTGAGAATCATTGAATAGATCAACTAAATCTCGTCAGTAGATTCTAAACCATATTTTAGTAATACTGGATGGTAGAGAGGTAGCTAACGTGTCAATGGTTGTTTTCATTCGATTTTTGGCAATCAATTCCAGTCATAGAGGAGACGGAGGTTGCATCCCATATGACACACTTCCATATATAGTGCATTTCTTTTGACCGAGCCCTATAGGGAATACGGTGACAGTTGGAACGCAAACCAGAGAGTGCTGTTATTTGAATGTGATAGTAGAGGATAAAATGAATATGACACGTCCTTGGTTTAACCTCGAAAACATTATTTTTACGAGCACCTGCAGTCAGAGCATGAATAAATAATATAACTCTATATTCACACTACATCACCCCATCAATTATACTACCACCTTCACCATCAAGACACTACACTGTTACACCATCAATTATACTACCACCTTCACCATCAAGACACTACACTGTTACACCATCAATTATACTACCACCTTCACCATCAAGACACTACACTGTTACACCATCAATTATACTACCACCTTCACCATCAAGACACTACACTGTTACACCATCAATTATACTACCACCTTCACCATCAAGACACTACACTGTTACACCGTCAATTATACTGTGTCCGAATTAGGCATAAAGGCGAAATAGGTATAACGCTCCAATGCAGTTACACTTCCTACACCCCCTTAATATATATTTTTTTAACTGCAGTGCAGTTTTGGGTTATTGCAGGTTAAGGCAGAAGTGATTGAATCCAGCCCTTAGTCTTTGGATCATCGCTTGTCAGCTACATACAATCCAGTATAGCATTAACCCAATGAGTCCCGCCGCAACGCCGGCACAATTTGGACTTCTAACCCCTTTTAAACATTGTGTTTGAGCTCCAGACTTCTGGGTTGTACCATTGGATTAGTCTATTTCTTCTGCATCCGCTGGTACCAAGTCTGTGTGATTAGCTGCGGATGAGCAACAGTGGTGTTTGTGAGACAAGGGCGGATAATGAAGGTGCCCCTAGGATTACAAAAATGTCTATAGAGTGTGAATGGTTTGCGCTACAACCGATTAAAAGCTATCTATGAAAAGCTCACAATCACGCACATTTTGCTTTATGATGCTCACAAGCTACACAAGAGTAGGTAGAACGTAAGGGGTTCTTTTACATAGAACTTCATAGGAAATTCAAGAACATAGTGTCTATAGATGATTGTGGACTACAAGGATGATTGTGGACTACAGGAAAAAGAGGACAGAGCACGCCCCCATTGTCATCGACGGGGCTGCAGAAGAGCAGGTTGAGAGTTTCAAGTTCCTTGGTGTCCACATCACCAACAAACTAACATGGTCCAAGCACACCAAGACAGTCGTGAAGAGGGCACGACAAAACCGATTCACACTCAGGAGATTTGGCATGGGTCCTCAGATCCTCAAAAGGTTCTACAGCTGCACCATCAAGAGCATCCTGACTGGTTGCATCACTGCCTGGTATGGCAACTGCTCGGCCTCTGACCGCAAGGCACTACAGAGGGTAGTGCAAATGGCCCAGGACATCACCGGGGCCAAGCTTCCTGCCATCCAGGACCTCAATACCAGGCGGTGTCAGAGGAACACCCTACAAATTGTCAAAGACCCCAGCCACCCTGCTCCCACACAGCAAGCGGTACCGGAGCACCAAGTCTAGGTCCAAGAGGCTTCTAAACAGCTTCTACCCCAAGCCATATGACTGAACATCTAGTCAAATGGCTGCCCAGACTATTTGCAGTGCGCCCCATCCCCTCTTTACACCACTGCTGCTCTCTGTTGTGATCTATGCATAGTCTCTTTAATAACTCTACCTACAGGTTCATACTACCTCAAATAACCGGTGCCTCCCGCACATTGACTCTGTATCAATACCCCCCTGTATATAGTCTCGCTATTGTTATTTCACTGCTGCTCTTTAATTACTTGTTACTTTTATCTCTTATTCTTATCTGTATTTTTTTAAACTGGATTGTTGGTTAGGGACTCAATTTGATTGAATTTGATTATAACACTTTAAGCTCACATAGTTGCTGTCACAACGCCACACAGTTGTCACTGACTCGTTGGATATTCATTTCCCACTGAGCAAATAATTTCTGTACTTACAGTACAGCATTCATATAAATACATTTTCATCAGTTTCCTGCTGTGGATGACCTTTTTTAAATTGCTTTTTGTCAAAAAACTCATGAATGCAACTGTTATTGTCAAATTGTTTTGTGTTGTACGTTTGTAGCCCTGGTTGTCCTGAAAAGAAAATGTTAAAACACTTCATTGTGAGGCTAAATATAAGGGCTCGACATGCAGATAAATGAAAGATATTTGCTGGTGTTTTGGGACTGATAGGGTTAACATTCCTCTTCTGTCTGTTTCTGTTGACATTATTCTACATTACAGAGTTACACCGTTGGGGTGAGAATATCTACACAAGGCACCCATACTGTTTGTGACGTGCGTCTGCGCCGATATAGACTAGGCTCGTGTCCCAAATTACAAACTATTTAGTGCACTACTTTGACCAGGACTCGTGGCACTATGTAGGGAATAGGGTGCAATTTGAGACACACATTGCCCAACAGGAAGCATTAGCTAGCTTCAAATGCTTCAGGCTGAGCCTCTATGAGACTAGCTCAGACATCCCAGCTTGTGTGCTGAGAGAGAGAGAGAGAGAGAGAGAGAGAGAGATTAATGAATTGATCTCTGATGACACCATGGATCCAACAGCAGAATTATAAATAGCTCTCCCAGCAGCCAGCCAGGCCCCCTTCACTGTAAAACAAAAACAAGTCTGAATCCCAAACGACACCCTATTCCCTATAGGGAATATATAGCTCTATTGGCTATGGTCAAAATAAGTGCACAATATAGGGTGCTGTTTGGGATGTAGACAATAAGATGACATTGATAATTTGAGACCTTGAGGCTATAAGGGTCTATCTGACATTTTTGACTAATTGTAGTTATTGACATAGCGTTGTTCTGTTCAATGTTCCCTACCTATATAGTAGTATCAAATTACCCCAATTAATGTTGTTAAATTCAAAATAATACAATATAGACATGTCAGACACCATTCAAACCAATGAGGGTTTGAAACTTCAAAGCCAGTTATCTCAGAATCATCTTTTTGCAGATAGAACCTTACAGTTCCAAATTCCTGAAATGCCCTTTGAATAGACTAATTAAAGACTGGTCTGTCTATTGAAGCCTTTCAGCTGTCCACAATAACACGATTGTTCTGGAGAATGAGCAAAGAGCTAAGATTAGCTAGCTAGCTGCCTCTAGCTAGCCCATGGTGGGTGTTCTCTGTTGGTTAACTTCTCAAATGGCACCATATTTACAATATAGTGCACAACTTTTGACCAGGGCCCATAAGGACACGCACCTTGATTCGCTGGTTAGAATCAATTAAATGACTTCCTTTTTTCGACACACCCAGCCTGAACAGGACCTGTGAGTAATTTCATTCTGACTCTGAGCTTCAAAAGGGGCATTGAAAATGTCCTCTACTGATTCGTGTTAAAGTATTCTCAGCCTTGGAACGTCAGGGCTAGCGCGAAAATGAGCACTGTCTGGTGGACCCCCAGGAGAGGGCTAGGAAAGGTTAGAGTTGATTCCTGGGTGGGTTTCATTTGAGCCCAGGGCCACAGGGGACAATGAAGTTACAGATTGCATCTTTATGTGGGAAGGTTCATACAATAGAATGAAGTAGAACTCTAGTGATTTATAGGATCTCTGTGGGCCATACGGTACATTACTCTGTCATTCCATTTGAGACGTGAAATTTCTTCTGGCAATAGATACTGTATATAGAGGCTACAGCATATAGGATTATATCACTGAATGAATCTATCAGATCACTAAACAACAACAAAACACTTTGAACAATGTGTTGGAAATAAAGGAGACGGTTGTTTTGTACAATTTCTCACTAAATATATTTACATGACATACAATTCGCCATCAGTGCAATACATAGGAATGTTGCATATTTACCCAATGTTAGACTCTTTCCTTTATGAAGAAAAATAAACCAAATGGCAGAAGCTGAATTCAACTCATGTGTAAAGTAACATTTTGTGACTCTCAAAGCTTCACACAAACTAAAAAAAATAGTTCTAGAACCGCCCATCAACAACCAGATGTTTAGCATTGTAAAACTAAATAGTTCACATGTACATATATATTTTTCATACATGTAATGGATTGCTTTTGTACAAACATTTTTATATAACTTTGGCAGTTTCTCAGGAACAAAGTTATCTTAATAAATATGAAACAACAATATCAAACCGTCACCAATGTTATCTAGGCTTGCCTTCCAAAGCTCGTGTTCACAGTGGTCGTACAGAAAGGCTGGAAGCCGATGGCCGAACGGAAAGATTACAGGCAAAAAGAAAGAGAAAATAGGATCCACCCTTTCTGTGTAGACTGACAGCACTGGAGGCTTTTCGTTGTTGTCATGGTTATAAAATTACAAACACCTATGAAGGTTTACATAGCAGTCATCGCCGTTAAAAAAATGGTCTCTTTTCAGGTTTCGGCTTAAATACAAAGAGTTTTAGGGCCAGGGTACATGGACCCCGACCCTGTGGTCACTGTGAGATGATGGAAGAGACATGGTTGTAAACGGGACATGCACAACAAGTGCTGTGTGAGGGGACGAGTAACAAAACGAGGGTGCAAATGGACGATTTTTAATGATTAAAACGCCACCGTTTTTTTGAGAGAATGATTTTACACTGAACCAAATAATCAAGCAAAATTTTCATCAGACATTAAGTATCACCATAATTCATCACTATTATCTTTTGTTGTTTGTTTTGTTGTACTTTTTTTCCTCTGGTTTGGCACTTTATCGGAACAAATCTAAATGTTTTACAAAAAGGTATTTCATGTCTCGTTAACAGAACTCGTAGAATATAGTACTTAATATTGAGCATACGGTAAGTAAACACTGGTACATACTGTAGTTTAAAATGAACATTCCAACAGATGTTTTACGCACATGCACAAAAACAGACAACACAACTCCTCAACTGTCGTCCTTCCTTCCTTCCTTCCTTCCTTCCTTCCTTCCTTCCTTCCTTCCTTCCTTCCTTCCTTCCTTCCTTCCTTCCTTCCTTCCTTCCTTCCTTCCTTCCTTCCTTCCTTCCTTCCTTCCTTCCTTCCTTCCTTCCGCTTGCCTCCCTCCCGCTCTTCCCCTCCTCTCTTTCCTTCCATGCATTCATACCAACCATCCATTCATTCCATCCCTTCCTCCCTCACATCTCCATACTAGGAGGCCACCTCCTCTGAAGAGCGTACGTCGGTCTTGAGACGACAAAACTCTTTGGCCACTTCGTCGTTGGTCCTTTGAGAGAGTATCCTCATGATGGTGAGTCCGGTGTCGTCCATCGAGATGCTCTTCACCAGGGGGTAGCAGGCACAGCAGCTCCCCTGGTCGGCCAGGTCTCTGAGCTGGAGCACCGCCATGCCGATGATACGGTCCTCTCTGGCGAAGCAGTAGTCCTTCACTGAGACGTGCAGCTCGTAGCACTCTGGACCGTACTCATTGCTCAGAACACTGGGGGGGAAGAGAGACAACAACATGATCAACATCAGTCCCATTCATCTCATATTTGTAGTTTATTGAAAAGGATAGATAGAACATCTTCATTAACAACAACAACACGCAGTCAGAGAAGAGAGGACATGTCATGTTGTATGACTGATTGATTCATCGATTGATTGATTAGACATCTTAACTCAATCAGTCAGAGCCCAGACATCAGAGAGCTAAAAGTCAGTTGGATAAAACGAACACAAGCACAGAAACCACACCCAAACACATACACACAGAAACCACAAACAAACACGCACAGAAACCACACAAACACAAACACACACACGCACAGAAACCACACACAAACACACACACACACAGAAAGCACACACAAACACACACACAGAGAAACCACACACACACAGAAACCACACACAAACACACACATGCACAGAAACCACACACAAACGCACAGAAACCACACACAAACACAGACACACAAAAACCACACACAAACATACATGCACAGAAACCACACACAAACACACAGAAACCACACACAAACACACACACAGAGAAACCACACACGCACAAAAACCACATACAAACACACACAAACGCACAGAAACCACACACAAACACAGACGCACGAAAACCACACACAAACATACATGCACAAAAAGCACACACAAACATACATGCACAGAAACCACACACAAACACACAGAAACCACACAAACACACACACGCACAGAAACCAGACACAAACACACACACCCACATAGAATCCACACACAAACACAGATGCACAGAAACCACACATGGAAACCACACACAAACATACACAAACACACAGAAACCACACAAACACACAGAAACCACACAAACACACAGAAACCACACAAACACAGACGCACAGAAACCACACACAAACATACATGCACAGAAACCACACACAAACACACAGAAACCACACAAACACACACATGCACAGAAACCACACACAAACACACACACGCACAGAAACCACACACAAACACACACACCCACATAGAAACCACACACAAACACAGATGTACAGAAACCACAAACACAAACCACACACAAACATACACAAACACACAGAAACCACACACAAACATACACAAACACAGACGCACAGAAACCACACACAAACATACAAACACGCGTACAGAAACCACGCACAAACACACACGCCACTCTCCTATGTACAAAGGCTAATATCAATGAGGACATAGCATTTCACAAGAGGTCAGATGGCTTTGTCCCGTAGCAGGATGTATAATAATATGTAGAATTTGTCAGTGGGGGGCTGGCTCGGTGACATCTCTATGACAGGAGACGTTTCATTGTTGTGACTTACTGAAATGAGGGACAATTCAATCACGTTTTGCAACAGAGTTAAATGTCTGTGGTCAGAGCGGCCATTATTTCCAAGCCAACATTTTCTTTAGGAACCTACCTAATTATCCACAGAAACTAATGGCTTCTGAAGCTTCAAACAAAAGCACACAAAAGCACACAAAAGAATGCTCGTGAAACACACGCACGCACACACAAAGAGAGTGCATCAAGAAGGAAGACATTTTACTAAGAAATTCCAAGAATCCTGAAATAATAAGTCAACTTGGAAATTCATCAACCAAATGAAAAGAAAGAAAGAAAGAAGCTTCTACAATGATCTCATCTCAATGTATTGTTGGAAATAAGACCTATAGTGATCATAATGTTATTTCATGTCAATTTAATGATTTTTTTTTGTGAATGTGGGTTCCTCTGTCAAAGACAATTAAGAAAGCTGGATTACAGGCCAAACACAGAAATAGCAAATCATAGAAAAACTAACATAGACAACCCACCCAACTCACGCCCTGACCATACTAAAACAAAGACATAACAAAAGAACTAAGGTCGTGGACCCCATTCCACCATAGTCCCTGCCCGCCTCTTAGCACGCCTCCGTGGCTCTTTAGAGTGGCGACCCTCGCCACCGACCTCAGACTGGGGACCCTAGCCACGGGTCCCGAATGGACGGGAGACTCCGGCGGCTCCGGAAGCTCCTGACTGACGGGTGGCTCCGGCAGCTCCTGACTGACGGTCCTGACTGGTGGGCGGCTCCGGCAGCTCCTGACTGACGGGCAGCCCCGGCAGCTCAGGATTGACGGGCGGCTCTGGCAACTCCTGACTGACGGGCGGCTCCGGCAGCTTCTGACTGACGGGCGGCTCTGGCAGCTCCTGACTGACGGGCGGCTCCAGCAGCTCAGGACTGACGGGCGGCTCCGGCAGCTCAGGATTGACGGGCGGCCCTGGCAGCTCCTGACTGATGGTCCTGACTGATGGGCAGCTCTGGGAGCTCCTGACTGACGGGCGGCTCCGGCAGCTCCTGGCTGACGGGCGGCTCCGGCAGCTCAGGACTGACGGGCGGCCCAGCAGCTCAGGACTGACAGGCGGCTCCGGCAGCTCCTGACTAACGGGCAGCTCTGGCAGCTCCTGACTGATGGGCAGCTCTGGCAGCTCCTGACTGACGGTCCTGACTGACGGGCGGCTCAACCCTACCTGGCTGAATGCTCCCCGTAGCCAGGCCAGTGCGGCGAGGTGGAATAGCCCGCACTGGGCTGTGCTGGCGAACCGGGGACACCATGCATAGGGCTGGTGCCATGTACCCCGGCCCGAGGAGACGCACTGGAGACCAGATGCGCTGAGCTGGCTTCATGTCACCTGGCTCGATGCCCACTCTAGCCCGGGCGATACGAGTCGCTGCTATGTACTGCACCGGGCTATGCCTGCGCACCTCACAGCATAACACAGTGCCTGCCCAGTCCACCTCTCTCCACGGTAAGCACGGGGAGTTGGCTCAGGTCTCCTACCTGACTTAGCCACACTCCCCGTGTGCCACCCCCCCAATACATTTTTGGGGCTGCCTCTCGGGCTTCTTTGACCGCCGTGCCAACTCCATTCTACGGTATCCCTCACATTGTTCCAGAGAATCCCAGGCGGGCTCCGGGCACTCTCCCTGGGTCGATCGACCACCTCTCTATTTCGTCCCATGTTGTAACCTCCTCCAGATAGCGCTGCTCCTTACCACGCTGCTTGGTCCTTTGGTGGTGGGTGACTCTGTAACGGTCATCGTATGAAGGAGAAGAGGAGGACCAAGGTGCAGCGTGGTATGTGTCAATATTTATTAAAAAGAACACGGAAATAACAAAAATACCAAAGAGAAACAACCGAAAAGACACACAACAGAAAACAATCACCCACGAAACACAATAGAAAACAGGCTCCCTTAATATGGTTCTCAATCAGGGACAATGGTTGACAGCTGCCTCTGAGTACCATACCAGGCCAAACACAGAAATAGCAAAAAACTTACATAGACAACCCACCCAACTCATGCCCTGACCATACTAAAGCAAAGACATAACAAAAGAACTAAGGTCAGAACGTGACACATTTCCCTTCTATGCTTCAGCATGATCCTCCCGATGTAATGGAGGTAATTGGTAGCTTAAAGAACTCAGCAGCGGGTCATGATGAGATGGGTGCCTCTTTGGTGAAATCAGTGTTTTTCTGGATTACTGAGCCTCTATCACACCAAATCTATGCAAACTGGTATTGCTCCTAGAGATTAGAAAATTGCCAAAGTTATCCGCCTCTATAAATCTGGGGATCCGCAAAACACCAGTCTCAACGTCAACAGTGAAGAGGCGACTCCAGGATGCTGGCCTTCTAGGCAGAGTTGCAAAGAAAAAGCCATATCTCAGGCTGTCTAATAAAAAGAAAATATTAAGATGGGCTATGAAGTAGTAGTACACAGCGTTGTACGAGATCTTCAGTTTCTTGGCAATTTCTCGCATGGAAAAGCCTTCATTTCTCAGAATAAGAATAGACTGACGAGTTTCAGAAGAAAGTTCTTTGTTTCTGGCCATTTCGAGCCGGTAATCGAACTCACATGCTCCAGACACTCAACTAGTCTAAAGAAGGCCAGTTTTATTGCTTCTTTAATTAATCAGCACAACAGATTTCACATGTGCTAACATAATTGCAAAAGGGTTTTCTAATGATCAATTAGCCTTTTAAAATTATAAACTTGTATTAGCTAACACAACATGCCATTGGAACAGGAGTGATGGTTGCTGATAATGGACCTTAGTACGCCTATGTAGATATTCCATTAAAAATCTGCCGTTTCCAGCTACAATAATCATTTACAACATTAACAATGTCTACACTGTATCTCTGATCAATGTGATGTTATTTTAAGGGACAAAAAAATTGATATTCTTTCAAAAACAAGGACATTTCTAAGTGACCCCAAACGTTTGAATGATAGTGTGTATATATACAGTGGGGCAAAAAAGTATTTAGTCAGCCACCAATTGTGCAAGTTCTTCCACTTAAAAAGATGAGAGAGGCCTGTACACTTCAACTATGACAGACAAAATGAGAAAAAAATTATGAAAATCACATTGTAGGATTTTTAATGAATTTATTTGCAAATTATGGTGGAAAATAAGTATTTGGTCAATAACAAAAGTTTCTCTCAATACTTTGTTATATACCCTTGGTTGGCAATGACAGAGGTCAAACGTTTTCTGTAAGTCACAAGGTTTTCACACACTGTTGCTGGTATTTTGGCCCATTCCTCCATGCAGATCTCCTCTATGCAGATCTCCTCTAGAGCAGACATAAACTAGCAACCTCCTCTAATTACCTGGAACCATCTGCACCTTTGTTTAAGAAACTCAATATCTTGTCTATTTACAACATTAATGTACGCCAATTATGCACTTTCATCTACAAGTACTTCCCAGACAGTTTAACTAAACCCTTCAATGGATTCTTCCAGGTTCATTCTGAAATCCATCTATATAACACAAGACACTGTGATAACCTTCACCCTACCCACTGCCACACCTCACATAGTCAATTCTCTATCTCTATACAGAGGTACCATTCTCTATACAGAGGTACCATACTCTGGAATTCTTACATTGCCAAAACATCATCATCCCTCAATAACTCCAAGCGAAGACTGGAGGTCAGCCTGATGAACCAAACTACTCCGTAATCTCCTCCATAAAGCCTAACTCTCACACACATTTAAACATTAGTATTTTATTTTTTGTGTGATTACTGCTCAAATAATAAGTTTATAATTAGTTTTGTTATCTGTTTTAACAAACCTTTTAAATTTTCTTACTTATGTGTTGTATATATTATTTTGGTGGTGTGGTTTTCATGTCAGTCTTTGGGCTTCCGACCACACCTGCACACAGTTATTTTATATGTGTTTTTATCTGTATTGTTGTCTATCAGATGTTTTAAATGTGTTTTTATCTGTATTGTTGTCTATCAGATGTTTTAAATGTGTTTTTATCTGTATTGTTGTCTATCAGATGTTTTAAATGTGTTTTTATCTGTATTGTTGTCTATCAGATGTTTTAAATGTGTTTTTATCTGTATTGTTGTCCATCAGTTGTTTTCTTTGGTGCAATGAAAAAGTGTATGTATTTGCAGATGGTGTTCGTGTTGACATTGATCTCGGTCAGTGGACACTGCCATTAAAAGAGCACCAGAGACCACATAGGCACTACAGATGATCACTCTCTCTCTCTGACTGCACTTCACAGACATCTGGCTCACTATCATAAACACAGTGAGAGGATTGGATGCAGCTGATAGTCAAACCCTGTCGGCATCCCAAATGGCACCCTATTCCCTATGTAGTGCACTACTTTTGACCAGGGCATTATACCCTGAGTGTACAAAACAGAAAACACCTGCTCTTTCCATGACATAAACTGACCAGGTGAAAGCTATGATCCCTTACTGATGTCACCTGTTAAATCCACTTTGATCAGTGTTGATGAAGGGGAAGAGAAGAGATAGGTTAAATAAGGATTTTTAAGCCTTATTGAGATATGGCCTGTGTATGTGCCAATGGGAAAGACAACATAATTAAGTGCCTTTGAATTGGGTATGGTAGTAGGTAGCACTGGTTTGAGTGTGTCAAGAACTGCAACGCCGCTGGATTTTTCAACAGTTTCCGGTGTGTATCAACAATGGTCCATCACCCATAGGACATCAAGCCAACTTGACACAACTGTGGGAAGCATTGGAGTCAACATGGCTCTACATTGTGCTTTAAATGCAGCTGGCTCCGTATCAGACAGACAGTGGTACAGCTGCATAGATAGATCATTCACCCTCTCAGCCCTCCCTCTATTCTCACTATTCACATAACTGAAATGTCTCTTTTTTTCATTTTTAAAAGCACTTCATCATCTCATTACTTTCTGCTATCATGCTGGATAAAAGCGTTTCTCGTTTCATTTGTAACCTTTTCCAAACGTTTTGACAGTGAGCACTGCAGGTGTCTACATTCCCACTATGTAGCAAATACTATACTACTGGAGGAGCAACACTCCTGGCACAACCAAGACACAAATTACTGAAGCCAAAACACAGGATTAGGTTGTTTGCTTAGACAATAAAGCTGTCACGTTCTGACCTTAGTTCCTTTGTTTTTGTCTTTGTTTTAGTAAGGGATTTCACCCCCGTAGTGGACAAAAATGAATGGCAAGTTATTGGCATAGGACAAACCATGCACACATTGGCCAATACCACCCAAAGCGGCGTTGATTCATGCAAAGTTTACTTCTATTGCCATATGGGTATTGCCAGTTGTAACACTTCAAAAATCCAACAGGTGGCGATTGCACTCCACCATGGTTTTTCATATTGGTATTGGACTCCAAGTCAACATCCAAAAGCCAAATTTTGAAAAAACGAATTTTTTGAAAAAAACGTATCACCCCTTAAAAAAGTGCTTTCTGGACCGTTTTTCGAAATTCTTTCGCTTTTTTTGACAATTACACATGTATAAGAACTGTATGAAAATACTTTTGTCCAATTTTATTAACATAATTTTTTTAATTTTTTTACTTGCGCATATTGCATATGTTTTGTCCATTTGCAATATGATTTCATAGGAAGTCAGAAGTCAAAAGTCAAAAATTCTTAAATTTCATAAAAAACTTCACACACCCCTAAAAAAGTGCTTTCTGGACCGTTTTTCGAAATTTTTTCGCATTTTGTGTCAGTTACACACGTATAAGAACTGTATCAACATACTTTAGTCATATTTTATTATCATAATTTTTTTTTTTTTTTTTTACTTGCGCATATTGCATGTGTTTTCTCCATCTGCAATATGATTTCATAGGAAGTCAGAAGTCAAAAGTCAAAAATTATTAAATTTCATAAAAAACTTCACACACCCCTAAAAAAGTGCTTTCTGGACCGTTTTTCGAAATTTTTTCGAATTTTGTGTCAGTTACACACGTATAAGAACTGTATCAACATACTTTAGTCATATTTTATTATTATAATGTTTTTTTTTTTTTTTTTGCTTGTGCATAAGGCATATGTTTTGTGGGGGCCAAATGTCATAAGAAATTTGACATGCTCAAAAATCCTTCAGAAATGCAAAATTGACTGGCCTGATGAACTCGGGATGGCCGGGCAGTGATTGTTGTTCCTTTCAATCACTCGTGGTGTTGATTTCATCATGTCCATTTGTTTATGTTTTCTCACTTTTGCAAAGTCACTGTGCATTTGCCATATGGTTAACTGGGCATTCACCATCACCAATTTGTCATGCCATAAAAATCATGCAGGAATGCCAAATTGACTGGCCCGATGAACTCGGGATGGCTGGGCAGTGATTCTGGTACCTCTCCATCGCTCGTTTGGGTTGATTTCAGAATGTCGCTTTTGGTGATGGTACCTCACCGCTTAAACATATTGCTAATGGACAAGAGTCACCTGCAAGTCACCGTCCATCAGTCAATTTGATATCATTCAAAGCTAACTATTGGAGGCACTGTCAGTCTCTACGCACCCCAATGATACGTCCCTCCATCCATGTTGTGTATCTGTGTGATTTAGTTTTCCTTTGAATTTTTATGGGAAAAATGACTGATTTACAGTTCATGGGGGTTGCCTAATCATATATATGAAGTTGTGGAAAGATCTGATTTTTTTAACCCCTCCAAACAGCCCCTGAGACACCAATTATGGCACTTCCGGTTGGCACAGGAAGCTGTAACTCAACATACATCCTCACTGGGGTATTCCATTAGAGAATCCTGAGTTTTAAGTCTTTACCATGAAAACTGACTGATTTACACAGGGTTCAATGCACTATGTCCATCAAATTGCAGGCAGTGTATGGGTACACACTTTTAGGGCGATTTGGACCACTTCCGGTTGGTCCAGGAAGCTTAGAATCGACACAGGTAGACCTTATAGTGGTCTGATGGACTGGTACCAAAGACAGGTTCATACAACATTCATAACCCATATAGACTCCAGGTTGTATTTAGTGGAGCAGCCAATATATTCCTATGGGGAGAGAAGTCAATGAACACTGTTTTTATGTAAACACCTTCTTTTGACTGTGAAGGGTTAATGTCACACGGTCAAGGATAGGCTTGGACAGATCAGGAGGACCTTAGGAACAGTCCTGTGGTTGAATTGTCTTTCTAAACCTAACGGTTCCGCCGCTGTCACCCAAAATCAAATGACGTACTGGTGAAGGCTTCATATTGGGCCTATTTTTCTCATGGTCGCCGCGCTCAGACCGAGCGAGCTACGGTCAAGCGGGGCGCCTCGTTGGACTCGGCACAGTCTGGACTCTATGGTGATGCCATTGTTTGTGTTGATTTCAGAATGTCCATTTGGTCATGTTTTCTCACTTTTGCAAAGTCACTGTGCATTTGCCATATGGTTAACTGGGCAGTCACCATCACCAATTTGTCATGCCATAAAAATCATGCAGGAATGCCAAAATGACTGGCCCGATGACATAGGGATGGCTGGGCAGTGATTTTGGTACCTCTCCATCGCTCGTTTGGGTTGATTTCAGAATGTCGCTTTTGGTGATGGTAACTCACCGCTTAAACATATTGCAAATGTTCCTTACTTTTGCAAAGTCACAAAAAATTCTTGCAGGAATGCCAAATTGACTGGCCCGATGACCTCGGGATGGCTGGGCAGTGATACTGGTACCTCTCCATCGCTCGTTTGGGCTGATTTCAGAATGTCCATTTGGTGATTTTTCTCACTCTTTCAAAGTCACTGTGCATTTGCCATATGGTTAACTGGGCAGTCACCATCACCAATTTGTCATGCCATAAAAATCATGCAGGAATGCCAAATTGACTGGCCCGATGACCTCAGGATGGCTGGGCAGTGATTTTGGTACCTCTCCATCGCTCGTTTGGGTTGATTTCAGAATGTCGCTTTTGGTGATGGTACCTCACTGTTAAAACATATTGCAAATGTTCCTTACTTTTGCAAAGTCACTGAAAATTTTTGCAGGAATGCCAAATTGACTGGCCCGATGAAGTCGGGATGGCTTGGCAGTGATTCTGGTACCTCTCCATCACTCGTTAGGGTCGATTCCAGAATGTCCATTTGGTGATTTTTCTCACTCTTTCAAAGTCACTGTGCATTTGCCATATGGTTAACTGGGCAGTCACCATTACCAATTTGTCATGCTGTAAAAATCACGCAGGAATGCCAAATTGACTGGCCCGATGACCTCGGGATGGCTGGGCAGTGATACTGGTACCTCTCCATGGCTCGTTTGGGTTGATTTCAGAATGTCGCTTTTGGTGATGGTACCTCACTGTTAAAACATATTGCAAATGTTCCTTACTTTTGCAAAGTCACTGAAAATTTTTGCAGGAATGCCAAATTGACTGGCCCGATGACCTCGGGATGGCTGGGCAGTGATACTGATACCTCTCCATGGCTCGTTTGGGTTGATTTCAGAATGTCGCTTTTGGTGATGGTACCTCACTGTTAAAACATATTGCAAATGTTCCTTACTTTTGCAAAGTCACTGAAAATTTTTGCAGGAATGCCAAATTGACTGGCCCGATGACCTCGGGATGGCTGGGCAGTGATACTGGTACCTCTCCATGGCTCGTTTGGGTTGATTTCAGAATGTCGCTTTTGGTGATGGTACCTCACTGTTAAAACATATTGCAAATGTTCCTTACTTTTGCAAAGTCACTGAAAATTTTTGCAGGAATGCCAAATTGACTGGCCCGATGACCTCGGGATGGCTGGGCAGTGATACTGGTACCTCTCCATGGCTCGTTTGGGTTGATTTCAGAATGTCGCTTTTGGTGATGGTACCTCACTGTTAAAACATATTGCAAATGTTCCTTACTTTTGCAAAGTCACTGAAAATTTTTGCAGGAATGCCAAATTGACTGGCCCGATGACCTCGGGATGGCTGGGCAGTGATACTGGTACCTCTCCATGGCTCGTTTGGGTTGATTTCAGAATGTCGCTTTTGGTGATGGTACCTCACTGTTAAAACATATTGCAAATGTTCCTTACTTTTTCAAAGTCACTGAAAATTTTTGCAGGAATGCCAAATTGACTGGCCCGATGAAGTCGGGATGGCTTGGCAGTGATTCTGGTACCTCTCCATCGCTCGTTAGGGTTGATTCCAGAATGTCCATTTGGTGATTTTTCTCACTCTTTCAAAGTCACTGTGCAGTTGCCATATGGTTAACTGGGCAGTCACCATCACCAATTTGTCATGCTATAAAAATCATGCAGGAATGCCAAATTGACTGGCCCGATGACCTCGGGATGGCTGGGCAGTGATACTGGTACCTCTCCATTGCTCGTTTGGGTTGATTTCAGAATGTCGCTTTTGGTGATGGTACCTCACCGCTTAAACATATTGCTAATGGACAAGAGTCACCTGCAAGTCACTGTCCATCAGTCAATTTGATATCATTCAAAGCTAACTATTGGAGGCACTGTCAGTCTCTACGCACCCCAATGATACGTCCCTCCATCCATGTTGTGTATCTGTGTGATTTAGTTTTCCTTTGAATTTTTATGGGAAAAATGACTGATTTACAGTTCATGGGGGTTGCCTAATCATATATATGAAGTTTTGGAAAGATCTGATATTTTTAACCCCTCCAAACAGCCCATGAGACACCAATTATGGCACTTCCGGTTGGCACAGGAAGCTGTAACTCAACATACATCCTCATTGGGCTATTCCATTAGAGAATCCTGAGTTTTAAGTCTTTACCATGAAAACTGACTGATTTACACAGGGTTCAATGCACTATGTCCATCAAATTGCAGGCAGTGTATGGGTATACACTTTTAGGGCGATTTGGACCACTTCCGGTTGGTCCAGGAAGCTTAGAATCGACACAGGTAGACCTTATAGTGGTCTGATGGACTGGTACCAAAGACAGGTTCATACAACATTCATAACCCATATAGACTCCAGGTTGTATTTAGTGGAGCAGCCAATATATTCCTATGGGGAGAGAAGTCAATGAACACTGTTTTTATGTAAACACCTTCTTTTGACTGTGAAGGGTTAATGTCACACGGTCAAGGATAGGCTTGGACAGATCAGGAGGACCTTAGGAACAGTCCTGTGGTTGAATTGTCTTTCTAAACCTAACGGTTCCGCCGCTGTCACCCAAAATCAAATGACGTACTGGTGAAGGCTTCATATTGGGCCTATTTTTCTCATGGTCGCCGCGCTCAGACCGAGCGAGCTACGGTCAAGCGGGCACCTCGTTGGACTCGGCATAGTCTGGACACTATGGTGATGCCATTGTTTGTGTTGATTTCAGAATGTCCATTTGGTCATGTTTTCTCACTTTTGCAAAGTCACTGTGCATTTGCCATATGGTTAACTGGGCAGTCACCATCACCAATTTGTCATGCCATAAAAATCATGCAGGAATGCCAAATTGACTGGCCCGATGACATAGGGATGTCTGGGCAGTGATACTGGTACCTCTCCATGGCTCGTTTGGGTTGATTTCAGAATGTCGCTTTTGGTGATGGTACCTCACTGTTAAAACATATTGCAAATGTTCCTTACTTTTGCAAAGTCACTGAAAATTTGTGCAGGAATGCCAAATTGAATGGCCCGATGAACTCGGGATGGCTTGGCAGTGATTCTGGTACCTCTCCATCACTCGTTAGGGTTGATTTCAGAATGTCCATTTGGTCATGTTTTCTCACTTTTGCAAAGTCACTGTGCATTTGCCATATGGTTAACTGGGCAGTCACCATCACCAATTTGTCATGCCATAAAAATCATGCAGGAATGCCAAATTGACTGGCCCGATGACATAGGGATGGCTGGGCAGTGATTTTGGTACCTCTCCATCGCTCGTTTGGGTTGATTTCAGAATGTCGCTTTTGGTGATGGTACCTCACTGTTAAAACATATTGCAAATGTTTTCTGACTTTTGCAAAGTCACTGAAAATTTGTGCAGGAATGCCAAATTGACTGGCCCGATGAACTCGGGATGGCTTGGCAGTGATTCTGGTACCTCTCCATCACTCGTTTGGGTTGATTCCAGAATGTCCATTTGGTGATTTTTCTCACTCTTTCAAAGTCACTGTGCATTTGCCATATGGTTAACTGGGCAGTCACCATCACCAATTTGTCATGCCATAAAAATCATGCAGGAATGCCAAATTGACTGGCCCGATGACCTCGGGATGGCTGGGCAGTGATACTGGTACCTCTCCATCGTTCGTTAGGGTTGATTTCAGAATGTCGCTTTTGGTGATGGTACCTCACCGCTTAAACATATTGCTAATGGACAAGAGTCACCTGCAAGTCACCGTCCATCAGTCAATTTGATATCATTCTGACACCAAACTGATACAAACTGACACCAAACCCACTTTTCCCAACTCATTTAGGAGCCAAGTATAACATACTTCAGAGCTGGCCCAAAATTCACAAGGCCTTCGGTACAAAACATTAAAAAACCATAAAACACATAGTTACTTTCTAGCTGCGGGGCCAGTTCGGACATTATGTGTAGTCCTATGTGAGGCGACCCCGAATCCCGAGTTTCGGCCCGATAGGTCATTTGGTGTCCGAGTAAAAGCCTAATTGGTGCTGAAAATCCACTTTTTTCAATGCCTTGCTACGGGGTCCTTGAATGAGCTATCGGACCGAGATGTTGGGTTCTGTCTCTATGGGCCGAGACGGTCACAATGCACCTAGTCTTGTGTCTCTGGGACATTTCTAAATGTCGCCATTTTCGTAATGGTCAAAATGAATTGAAGTCATTGCAAATGTTCGAAGCTGTTTCTCGGTCCGAGAACCTCCTAGAGCGCCGTAACTCACCACGCACTATCTACCTGAGGTCTAGAACAGGATTCTAAAGTTTCGGAACTCTAGGTCTGACGGTTCTTTTTTAGCTCGAACAAAGCTAACTATTGGAGGCACTGTCAGTCTCTACACACCCCAATACGTCCCTCCATCCAAGTTGTGTATCTGTGTGATTTATTTTTCCTTTGAATTTTTATGGGAAAAATGACTGATTTACAGTTCATGGGGGTTGTCTAATCACACATATGAAGTTTTGGACAGATCTGATTTTTTTAACCCTTCCAAACAGCCCCTGAGTCACCAATTATGGCACTTCCGGTTGGCACAGGAAGCTATAAATACACACATGTCTTGACTGACATAGAAACCTAGGGAATCCTGAGTTTTAAGTCTTTAAGTTGAGAATTGACTGATCTACACAGGGTTGAATAATGCAGAGGCCTCGGCACCTTTCGAGGTGATGTACATCCAAATACCTTTTGGGTCAATCTAACCACTTCCGGTTGCTCCAGGAAGCTTAGAATCGACACAGGTAGACCTCATAGTGGTCTGATGGAATGTCATAGAAGACAGGTTCATACAGCATTCATAACCCATATAGACTCCAGGTTGTATTTAGGGAGCAGGCAATGTATTCCTATGGGGAGAGAAGTCAATGCACACTGTTTTTTTGTAAACACCTTCTTTTAACTGTGAAAGGTTAATGCCACACAGTCAAGGTTAGGCTTCCACAGATCGGGAGGACCTTAGGAACAGTCCTGTGTTTGAATTGTCCTTCTAAACCTAACGGTTCCGCCGCTGTCACCCAAAATCCAATGACATTGTGGTGCAGGCATCATTGTGGGCCTATTTTTCTCATGGTCGCTGCGCTCAGACCGAGCGAGCTACGGTCAAGAGGGGCACCTCGTTGGACTCGGCACGGCCTTGGGATTATGTTTATGCCATTGCCTGCTCTCTGTGTCTTTAAACACCACGCTTTGTCACTCCATCCTTGCTGTGTGTGTGTGTGAGAGCTTTTCTTTGACATCTGTTGGGAAAAATGACTGATTTACAGTTCATGGGGGTTGTCTAATCACACATATGAAGTTTTGGACAGATCTGATTTTTTTAACCCTTCCAAACAGCCCCTGAGTCACCAATTATGGCACTTCCGGTTGGCACAGGAAGCTATAAATACACACATGTCTTGACTGACATAGAAACCTAGGGAATCCTGAGTTTTAAGTCTTTAAGTTGAGAATTGACTGATCTACACAGGGTTGAATAATGCAGAGGCCTCGGCACCTTTCGAGGTGATGTACATCCAAATACCTTTTGGGTCAATTTAACCACTTCCGGTTGCTCCAGGAAGCTTAGAATCGACACAGGTAGACCTCATAGTGGTCTGATGGAATGTCATAGAAGACAGGTTCATACAGCATTCATAACCCATAAAGACCCCAGGTTGTATTTAGGGGAGCAGGCAATGTATTCCTATGGGGAGAGAAGTCAATGCACACTGTTTTTTTGTAAACACCTTCTTTTAACTGTGAAAGGTTAATGCCACACAGTCAAGGTTAGGCTTGCACAGATCGGGAGGACCTTAGGAACAGTCCTGTGTTTGAATTGTCCTTCTAAACCTAACGGTTCCGCCGCTGTCACCCAAAATCCAATGACATTGTGGTGCAGGCATCATTGTGGGCCTATTTTTCTCATGGTCGCTGCGCTCAGACCGAGCGAGCTACGGTCAAGAGGGGCACCTCGTTGGACTCGGCACGGCCTTGGGATTATGTTTATGCCATTGCCTGCTCTCTGTGTCTTTAAACACCACGCTTTGTCACTCCATCCTTGCTGTGTGTGTGTGTGAGAGCTTTTCTTTGACATCTGTTGGGAAAATGACTGATTTACAGTTCATGGGGGTTGTCTAATCACACATATGAAGTTTTGGACAGATCTGATTTTTTAACCCTTCCAAACAGCCCCTGAGTCACCAATTATGGCACTTCCGGTTGGCACAGGAAGCTATAAATACACACATGTCTTGACTGACATAGAAACCTAGGGAATCCTGAGTTTTAAGTCTTTAAGTTGAGAATTGACTGATCTACACAGGGTTGAATAATGCAGAGGCCTCGGCACCTTTCGAGGTGATGTACATCCAAATACCTTTGGGTCAATTTAACCACTTCCGGTTGCTCCAGGAAGCTTAGAATCGACACAGGTAGACCTCATAGTGGTCTGATGGAATGTCATAGAAGACAGGTTCATACAGCATTCATAACCCATAAAGACCCCAGGTTGTATTTAGGGGAGCAGGCAATGTATTCCTATGGGGAGAGAAGTCAATGCACACTGTTTTTTTGTAAACACCTTCTTTTAACTGTGAAAGGTTAATGCCACACAGTCAAGGTTAGGCTTGCACAGATCGGGAGGACCTTAGGAACAGTCCTGTGTTTGAATTGTCCTTCTAAACCTAACGGTTCCGCCGCTGTCACCCAAAATCAAATGACATTGTGGTGCAGGCTTCATTGTGGGCCTATTTTTCTCATGGTCGCTGCGCTCAGACCGAGTGAGCTACGGTCAAGCGGGGCACCTCGTTGGACTCGGCACGGCCTTGGGATTATGTTTATGCCATTGCCTGCTCTCTGTGTCTTTAAACACCACGCTTTGTCACTCCATCCTTGCTGTGTGTGTGTGTGTGAGAGCTTTTCTTTGACATCTGTTGGGAAAAATGACTGATTTACAGTTCATGGGGGTTGTCTAATCACACATATGAAGTTTTGGACAGATCTGATTTTTTTAACCCTTCCAAACAGCCCCTGAGACGCCAATTATGGCACTTCCGGTTGGCACAGGAAGCTATAAATAAACTCATATCCTCATTGGGGTATGCCTTTACAGAATCCTGAGTTTTAAGTCTTTACGTTAAGAACTGAGTTATTTACGGAGGGTTTAGTGAGTGTGTGTTATTTCAGAAAATCATAGAAAATCACAGAAATGTCGCAGAGCTCCGCAGCACATTTTAAAAATACTCGTATGAACACCCTGCAACTGGATCTGTAACCGTTGAAAAAAAAAAACACCTATATCTGAACATCACGATCTGGTCAACGTACGATTTCTCGTAAATGACGATAGATAAATGGCCGATTTTTTTTTTATTGACACCGGAGGCTCCTTGACTTTGACGTGAAGTGAAAAAAATCTTTTCTCTATTTTCATTTTGGACCTTTAATCCCAGAAATATGGCCATAACTCAAAAACCGTTGAGGCCTAGACGCCATCTTGTTCGGGGCCATCTTCCCATAATGCCAAACCTACGCTCACCAAGTTTCGGCTTCGAAATATTTTCGGTTTCCGAGATATGGCACGTCGTGATTCGTGATGTTTTGTCCAATAGCAATATGATTGCTTATGCCCTCTTGTGGGATATTCCGGCATTGCGCAAAAATGGGCTAAAATTTGTTTATTTTATTAAACGAAAACCGAATGTCCGACAAAGTTCATTTGATGACTTCCCGGTAGGTCTGGCCCTACCGCTCGGCCCGACGCCGTCCCCGAATTTCTAAAATGTTTTCGGACGTCTAGTAAGGGACCGTACAGTTCCAATAGGGACTTTCTCACTAACTATACGGTGATTGTCGAAATGTTCCCTTAAGGTATGTATGGTCAGGGCGTGAGTTGGGGTGGGCACTCTGTTTGTTTTTCTATGTTGGTTTTTGAGTTCGGCATAGTATGGTTCTCAATTAGAGGCAGCTGTCAATTGTTGTCCCTGATTGAGAATCATACTTAGGTAGCCTGGGTTTCACTTTTAGTTTGTGGGTGCTTGTTTTCCATGTGAGTGTTTGGTCCACATGGTATTGTTTCGGCTTTCGTTCGTTCACTTTATTGTTTTGTATTTCAGTGTTCAGTTCATTTCATTAAATATTACATCTTGAACACTTACCACGCTGCACTTTGGTCTTCCTCTCTATATCCAGACGACATCCGTTACAGAAACACCCACCCCCAAAGGACCAAGCAGCGTGGTAACGAGCAGCAGCAGGAGAGGCAGCGATATTTGGAGAACTGGAAATGGGAGGAGATTCTGGACAGCAAAGAACGCTGGGCACAGCCAGGGGAATATCGCCGCCCCAAAGCAGAGCTGGAGGGAGCGAAAGCAGAGAGGCGCCGGTATGAGGAGGGGGCAGCACGGCAGCGCGGCTGGAAGCCCGAGAGGCAGTCCCAAAAATGTATTGTGGGGAGGCACACAGGGAGTGTGGCGAAGGCAGGTAGGAGACCTGCAACAACTCCCCGTGCTTACCGTGGAGAGAGAGGGCGTCGTACTGGTCAGGCACCGTGTTATGTGGTGGAGCGCACAGTGTCCCCAGTACGCGTGCTTAGCCCGGTGTGCTTACATCCCAGCTCGCCGTATCGGCCGGGCTAGAGCGGGCATCGAGCCAGGTGACATCAAATCAAATTTTATTTGTCACATACAAATTTTATTTGTCACATACACATGGTTAGCAGATGTTAATGCGAGTGTAGCAAAAAGCCGGCTCTGCGCATCTGGTCTCCAGTGGGTCTCCTCGGACCGGCGTGCATGGCACCAGCCTTACGCATGGGGTCCCCGGTTCGCCAGCACAGCCCAGTGCGGGCTATTCCAACTCGCTGCACTGGCCTGGCTACGGGGGCATTCAACCAGGTAAGGTTGGGCAGGCTCGGTGCTCAAGAGCTCCAGTGTGCCTTCACGGTCCGGTCTATCCGGTGCCACCTCCACGCACCAGCCCTCAGGTGGCAGCCCCCCGCACCAGGCTGTCTCTCCGTCTCCTCCCTACAGGTGCTCCCACCTGTCCAGCACCGCCAGAGTCTCCCGTCTGTCCTGAGCCGCCAGAGTCTCCCATCTGTCGTGAGCCGCCAGAGTCTCCCGTCTAGAGTCTCCCGTCTGTCCTGAGCCGCCAGAGCCGCCAGTCTGTCCTGAGCCGCCAGAGCCGCCAGTCTGTCCTGAGCCGCCAGAGCCGCCAGTCTGTCCTGAGCCACCAGAGCCGCCAGTCTGTCCTGAGCCGTCAGAGCCTCAGCCAGGATCCGCCAGTCAGCCAGGAGCCACCAGAGCCGCCAGTCAGCCAGGAGCCCGCCAGAGACGCCAGTCAGTCAGGAGCCGCCAGAGACGCCAGTCAGTCAGGAGCCGCCAGTCAGCCAGGAGCCACCAGAGCCTCAGCCAGGATCTGCCAGTCAGCCAGGAGCCGCCAGTCAGCCAGGAGCCGCCAGTCAGCCAGGAGCCGCCAGAGCCGTCAGTCAGCCAGGAGCCGCCAGTCAGCCAGGAGCCGCCAGAGCCGTCAGTCAGCCAGGAGCCGCCAGAGCCGTCAGCCAGCCAGAAGCCGCCAGAGCCGCCAGCCAGCCAGGAGCCGCCAGAGCCGTCAGTCAGCCAGGAGCCGCCAGAGCCGTCAGTCAGCCAGGAGCCGCCAGGAGCCGCCAGAGCCGTCAGTCAGCCAGGAGCCGCCAGAGCCGTCATTCAGCCAGGAGCCGCCAGAGCCGTCAGTCAGCCAGGCGATGCCAGAATCGCCCTTCCGGCATAGCCGGAGTCTCCCGCCTGTCCGGCGCTGCCAGAGTCTCCCGTCCATTTGGGACCCGTGGCATGAGACCCCAGTCCAAGGTCGGCGGCGAGGGTAGCCACTCTAAAGAGGCCACGGAGGCGGGCTAAGAGGTGCAAAAAAACTATGGTGAAGTGGGGTCCACGTCCCGTGACACCCACACGGTTTCGGTTTTCGTTCGTTCACTTTATTGTTTTGTATTTCAGTGTTTAGCTCGTTTCATTAAATATTACATCATGAACACGATGCGCTTTGGTCCGATCCTTCTTCCACCTCTGAATGCCGTTACAAAACCAGATTTACAATCAGAATGTTTAATTGTACATCAGACAACTAACCAGACTTACTTTGACAATAAAGCAGACTTACTCTACACAATAAACCAGACCTTTAGACAATAAACCAGACTTACTACCAGAATGTTTATTGTATGTCAGTCAATATACCAGACTTAATTGACAATAAAGCAGACTTACTTCAGACAATAAACCAGACCTTTAGAAAATAAACAAGACTTCATTTAGACAATTAACCAGACTTACTTTAGACCATAAACCAGACTTACTTTAGACAATGAACCAGATTTACTTTGGACAATAAACCAGACTTACTTTGGACAATAAACCAGACTTACTTTAGACACTAAAGCAGACATACTTCAGACAATAAAGCAGACATACTTCAGACAATAAACTAGACTTACTTTGGACAATAAACCGGACTTACTTTAGACAATAAAGCAGACTTACTATTGGAATGTTTCGTTGTACTTTGGTGACCAATTGTTGTTCTTGGTCTTGGTGGTGAACTTGCGTTTCTTGTCGGCGAGGTGCGGCCCGACCGCATTCACCTCCACGAACGGTCGGAACATTGCATTGGTCTGCCAGCTTAGGTTGTTGACCCCCACCACTGGAGAGAAATGACAGAGACACATCAATCAATCAGTCAATAAAAAAATCAGTCAATCAATCAGTCGATCAGTCAATCAATCAAACAGTCAATCAAATCATCCATCAATGCACACATCGATCCACCCACTCACCCACCCATATCCATCCATCCACTATGAACACTGAAATAGGATACTTGTTCTAAAATCACTGGTCCATGTACTTTTAAATAAAACACTTGTTCTAAAACTACTGGTGATTGAACGTGAGTCACTCAGGCTGCATTTACACAGGCAGCCCAATTTTGAAATAGTTGACTAGTTGAATAGTTGAAACTGCTGGTCTCTGACTGGTCTCTGACTGGTCTCTGACTGGCTAGTGTTCTGTAAAATAAGGTTTAAACCGCTGGTCTCTGTCTGACTAGTGTTCTGTAAAATAAGGTTTAAACCGCTGGTCTCTGTCTCTGTCTGACTAGTGTTCTGTAAAATAAGGTTTAAACCGCTGGTCTCTGACTGGCTAGTGTTCTGTAAAATAAGGTTTAAACCGCTGGTCTCTGTCTGACTAGTGTTCTGTAAAATAAGGTTTAAACCGCTGGTCTCTGTCTGACTAGTGTTCTGTAAAATAAGGTTTAAACCGCTGGTCTCTGTCTGACTAGTGTTCTGTAAAATAAGGTTTAAACCGCTGGTCTCTGTCTGACTAGTGTTCTGTAAAATAAGGTTTAAACCGCTGGTCTCTGTCTGACTAGTGTTCTGTAAAATAAGGTTTAAACCGCTGGTCTCTGTCTGACTAGTGTTCTGTAAAATAAGGTTTAAACCGCTGGTCTCTGTCTCTGTCTGACTAGTGTTCTGTAAAATAAGGTTTAAACCGCTGGTCTCTGTCTCTGTCTGACTAGTGTTCTGTAAAATAAGGTTTAAACCGCTGGTCTCTGTCTCTGTCTGACTAGTGTTCTGTAAAATAAGGTTTAAACCGCTGGTCTCTGACTGGCTAGTGTTCTGTAAAATAAGGTTTAAACCGCTGGTCTCTGTCTCTGTCTGACTAGTGTTCTGTAAAATAAGGTTTAAACCGCTGGTCTCTGTCTCTGTCTGACTAGTGTTCTGTAAAATAAGGTTTAAACCGCTGGTCTCTGTCTGACTAGTGTTCTGTAAAATAAGGTTTAAACCGCTGGTCTCTGACTGGCTAGTGTTCTGTAAAATAAGGTTTAAACAGCTGGTCTCTGTCTCTGTCTGACTAGTGTTCTGTAAAATAAGGTTTAAACAGCTGGTCTCTGTCTCTGTCTGACTAGTGTTCTGTAAAATAAGGTTTAAACAGCTGGTCTCTGTCTCTGTCTGACTAGTGTTCTGTAAAATAAGGTTTAAACAGCTGGTCTCTGTCTCTGTCTGACTAGTGTTCTGTAAAATAAGGTTTAAACAGCTGGTCTCTGTCTCTGTCTGACTAGTGTTCTGTAAAATAAGGTTTAAACCGCTGGTCTCTGTCTCTGTCTGACTAGTGTTCTGTAAAATAAGGTTTAAACAGCTGGTCTCTGTCTGACTAGTGTTCTGTAAAATAAGGTTTAAACCGCTGGTCTCTGACTGGCTAGTGTTCTGTAAAATAAGGTTTAAACCGCTGGTCTCTGTCTGACTAGTGTTCTGTAAAATAAGGTTTAAACCGCTGGTCTCTGACTGACTAGTGTTCTGTAAAATAAGGTTTAAACCGCTGGTCTCTGTCTGACTAGTGTTCTGTAAAATAAGGTTTAAACCGCTGGTCTCTGTCTGACTAGTGTTCTGTAAAATAAGGTTTAAACAGCTGGTCTCTGACTGACTAGTGTTCTGTAAAATAAGGTTTAAACCGCTGGTCTCTGTCTGACTAGTGTTCTGTAAAATAAGGTTTAAACCGCTGGTCTCTGTCTGACTAGTGTTCTGTAAAATAAGTTTTAAACCGCTGGTCTCTGACTGACTAGTGTTCTGTAAAATAAGGTTTAAACCGCTGGTCTCTGTCTGACTAGTGTTCTGTAAAATAAGGTTTAAACCGCTGGTCTCTGTCTCTGACTGACTAGTGTTCTGTAAAATAAGGTTTAAACAGCTGGTCTCTGTCTGACTAGTGTTCTGTAAAATAAGGTTTAAACCGCTGGTCTCTGTCTGACTAGTGTTCTGTAAAATAAGGTTTAAACCGCTGGTCTCTGACTGACTAGTGTTCTGTAAAATAAGGTTTAAACAGCTGGTCTCTGTCTGACTAGTGTTCTGTAAAATAAGGTTTAAACCGCTGGTCTCTGTCTGACTAGTGTTCTGTAAAATAAGGTTTAAACAGCTGGTCTCTGTCTGACTAGTGTTCTGTAAAATAAGGTTTAAACCGCTGGTCTCTGTCTGACTAGTGTTCTGTAAAATAAGGTTTAAACCGCTGGTCTCTGACTGACTAGTGTTCTGTAAAATAAGGTTTAAACAGCTGGTCTCTGTCTGACTAGTGTTCTGTAAAATAAGGTTTAAACCGCTGGTCTCTGTCTGACTAGTGTTCTGTAAAATAAGGTTTAAACCGCTGGTCTCTGTCTGACTAGTGTTCTGTAAAATAAGGTTTAAACCGCTGGTCTCTGTCTGACTAGTGTTCTGTAAAATAAGGTTTAAACCGCTGGTCTCTGACTGACTAGTGTTCTGTAAAATAAGGTTTAAACCGCTGGTCTCTGTCTGACTAGTGTTCTGTAAAATAAGGTTTAAACCGCTGGTCTCTGTCTCTGTCTGACTAGTGTTCTGTAAAATAAGGTTTAAACCGCTGGTCTCTGACTGACTAGTGTTCTGTAAAATAAGGTTTAAACCGCTGGTCTCTGTCTGACTAGTGTTCTGTGAAATAAGGTTTAAACCGCTGGTCTCTGACTGACTAGTGTTCTGTAAAATAAGGTTTAAACCGCTGGTCTCTGTCTGACTAGTGTTCTGTAAAATAAGGTTTAAACCGCTGGTCTCTGTCTCTGTCTGACTAGTGTTCTGTAAAATAAGGTTTAAACCGCTGGTCTCTGACTGACTGGTGTTCTGTAAAATAAGGTTTAAACCGCTGGTCTCTGACTGACTAGTGTTCTGTAAAATAAGGTTTAAACCGCTGGTCTCTGTCTAACTAGTGTTCTGTAAAATAAGGTTTAAACCGCTGGTCTCTGTCTGACTAGTGTTCTGTAAAATAAGGTTTAAACCGCTGGTCTCTGTCTGACTAGTGTTCTGTAAAATAAGTTTTAAACCGCTGGTCTCTGACTGACTAGTGTTCTGTAAAATAAGGTTTAAACCGCTGGTCTCTGTCTGACTAGTGTTCTGTAAAATAAGTTTTAAACCGCTGGTCTCTGACTGACTAGTGTTCTGTAAAATAAGGTTTAAACCGCTGGTCTCTGTCTGACTAGTGTTCTGTAAAATAAGGTTTTAACCGCTGGTCTCTGTCTCTGACTGACTAGTGTTCTGTAAAATAAGGTTTAAACCGCTGGTCTCTGACTGACTCGTGTTCTGTAAAATAAGGTTTAAACCACTGGTCTCTGACTGACTAGTGTTCTGTAAAATAAGGTTTTAACCTCTGGTCTCTGTCTGAATAGTGTTCTGTAAAATAAGGTTTAAACCGCTGGTCTCTGTCTCTGTCTGACTAGTGCTCTGTATTATAGGGTTTCAAGTAGGACGTAGTGTAGCAGCAGTCTATTTGAAAATGACCACAGCTTAACATTAGCCTACAACTACAATCCAACTATCCATGTTCCTCCCAGTGGTTCCTCTTTGAACATTACAGATATGAATAGATTTGACTAAGAATGATAAATCGTTGTTGTAATGTTCTTATCTAAGGGGTAAAGTGAGGTTTAATTGTTTCACAGTTTCAGCTTTCCTCCTCTGTGTGTTTGTGTACAGGAATGGCATGTGTGAGTGCTTGTCTGTGTGTGTCTCACCCTTCACGTTGACTTTGTGCTCTCCGGTGCCAGGGTGAGAGATGAGATCCACTTGCATGGACACCTCCCCCACGGAGCTGTCGGTAGACTGACCTGCAAAACAACAACACAACTGAGTGAGAGAGAGAGAGAGAGAGAGAGGGAGAGAGAGAGAGAGAGAGAGAGAGAGAGAATTGAGACCTCACCTGGAGATCACCATACAAGACTACCGTCAGAGAGAGAGAGGAGAGAGGAGGAATAGGAGACAGAGAGGGAGAGAAAGAGGGGAAGAGATGAGGAGAGTGAGAGAGTGAGGGGTGAGACAGGGATGCAGCTTAAGCCCCACCCTCTTCAACATATATATCAATGAAAAGTCTGCAGCACCCGGCCTCACCCTACTAGAATCTGAAGTCAAATGTCTACTGTTTGCTGATGATCTGGTGCTTCTGTCACCAACGAAGGAGGGCCTACAGCAGCACCTAGATATTCTGCACAGATTCTGCCAGACCTGGACCCTGACAGTAAATCTCAGTAAGACCAAAATAATGGTGTTCCAAAAAAGGTCCAGTCACCAGGACCACAAATACAAATTCCATCTCAACACCATTGCCCGAGAGTACACAAAAAACTATACATACCTTGGCCTAAACATCAGCGCCACAGGTAACTTCCACAAAGCTGTGAACGATCTGAGAGACAAGGCAAGAAGGGCATTCTATGCCATCAAAAGGAACATAAAATTCAACATACCAATTAGGATCTGGCTAAAAATACTTGAATCAGTCATAGAGTCCATTGCCGCTCACCAACCAAGATTTCACAAAATGGGATGAACACCAAATTGAGACTGTGCATGCAGAATTCTTCAAAAATATCCTCCGTGTACAACGTAGAACACCAAATAATGCATGCAGGGCAGAATTAGGCCGATACCCACGAATGATCAAAATCCAGAAAAGAGCCATTAAATTCTACAACCACCTAAAAGGAAGCGATTCTCAAACCTTCCTTAACAAAGCCATCACCTACAGAGTGATGAACCTGGAGAAGAATCCACTAAGCAATCTGGTCCTAGGGCTCTGTTCACAAACACAAACACACCCCACAGAGCCCCAGGACAGCAGCACAATTAGACCCAACCAAATCATGAGAAAACAAAAAGATAATTACTTGACACATTGGAAAGAATTAACAAAAAAACAGAGCAAACTAGAATGCTATTTGGCCCTAAATAGAGAGTACACAGCGGCAGAATACCTGACCACTGTGACTGACCCAAACTTAAGGAAAGCTTTGACTATGTACAGACTCAGTGAGCATAGCCTTGCTATTGAGAAAGGCCGCGGTAGGCAGACATGGCTCTCAAGAGAAGACAGGCTATGTGCTCACTGCCCACAAAATGAGGTGGAAACTGAGCTGCACTTCCTAACCTCCTGTCCAATGTATGACCATATTAGAGAGACATATTTCCCTCAGATTACACAGATCCACAACGAATTTGAAAACAATCCCAATTTTGATAAACTCCCATACCTACTGGGTGAAATTCCACAGTGTGCAATCACAGCAGCAAGATTTGTGACCTGTTGCCACAAGAAAAGGGCAACCAGTGAAGAACAAACACCATTGTAAATCAACCCTTATTTATGTTCCCTTGTGTACTTTAACCATTTGTACATTGTTACAACACTGTATATATATATATATATATATATATATATATATATATATATATATATATATATATATATACATACACATATATATATATATATATACACACATATAATATGACATTTGTAACGTCTTCATTGTTTTGAAACTTCTGTATGTGTAATGTTTAGTGCTAATATGTATTGTTTATTTCACTTTTGTATATTATCTGCCTCACTTGATTTGGTAATGTTAACACATGTTTCCCAAGCCAATAAAGCCCCTTGAATTTAATTGAAAGGGAGAGAAAAAGAGAGAGAGAGTGAGAGAGAGAATCATCAACTGCAATGACCTGCTACTCATCACAACCACATGTTGTAAGAGAGTCAGAGGGGGGAGACAGAGAGAGAGAGAAAAGGAGACAGAGAGAGAAAAGAGAGAGAGATAAAAAGAGAGAAAAGGGGAGAGAGAGAGAAAAGAGAGAGAGAGACAGAGAGAGAGAAAAGAGAGAGCCAGAGAAAAAGAGAGAGAGAGAAAAGAGAGAGAGAAAATGAGAAAAGGAGAGAGAAAAGGTGAGACAGAGAGCGAGAAAAGGTGAGACAGAGAGTCAAAAAGACAGAAACACTGCATCTCAAATAAGGTTACACACACACTGATCCAGAAAGGTAGAGGAGAAACCCCTGTGGTAGTGACTGAAACATAAACTGCAACACGAAGTGAATGACTCACTCCACTTCCTCCTGTGTCACTCTGAGAAGTAGGGATCTCTGGAAACCAGTGACAAAAGAAAAACAAGCTACAGAGAAAACAAAACAACACATGGAGCTGTAGATAAATGCATTAAGCTCTGAGTAAAAAGAACAGAACAGAATGGAACAAAAGTGCACACACAACACACACACACACACACACACACACACACACACACACACACACACACACACACACACACACACACACACACACACACACACACACACACACACACACACACACACACACACACACACACACACACACACACACACACACACACACACACACACACACACACACACACACACAGAATGGTAACGCAAAGTGCTGCCCTACACAGGGACTTCAACCATTTAGGACCAATACCCTCTCTGGAGCAGAGAACAAACACACATTAAATATGGAGGTGCACTCAATGACAGACCCAGGAGGGAGAAAGGGAGAGAGCAGGGGTGAAAGAGAGGGAGGGAGAGAGACATAGAGATGAGGAGAGGGGGTAAGAGAGTGATAGAGATGAACAAGAGAGAGGAGGAGGAGAAAGAAGGGTGTGAGAGAGAGACAGCCAGACAGAGCGACAAAGAGACAGAAACATGGACAAAGACAGAACAGCCAGACGTAGGGGTAGAAACATAGACAGAACAGCCAGACGTGGGGGTAGTAACATAGACAGAACAGCCAGACGTAGGGGTAGAAACATAGACAGAACAGCCAGACGTGGGGGGTAGTAACATAGACAGAATAGCCAGACGTGGGGGTACAAACAGACAGAACAGCCAGACGTGGGGGGTAGTAAAATAGACAGGACAGCCAGACGTGGGGGTAGTAACACAGACAGAACAGCCAGACGTGGGGGTAGTAACATAGACAGAACAGCCAGAAGTGGGGGTAGTAACACAGACAGAGGGCCAGACGTGGGGGTTGTAACACAGACAGAACAGCCAGAAGTGGGGGTAGTAACACAGACAGAGAGCCAGACGTGGGTATAGTAACACAGACAGAGGGCCAGACAAGGGGGTAGTAACATAAACAGGACAGCCAGGCATGCAGGTAGTAACACAGGCAGAACAGCCAGACGTGGGTATAGTAACACAGACAGAGGGCCAGACAAGGGGGTATTAACATAGATAGAGGGCAAGATTTGCGGGTAGTAACATACTGTAGACACATTTGTACTGTTTTGTGTGTCTGTTGTGTCATTAACAGCCTTGTTGATACGATGTCTGATCAATATGTTGCCAAACAAGCAGAGGCTATTAGAGCAGGAGCTGATGAAGGGAGAGAGAAGGAGAGAGAGAGCGAGGGAGCGAGAGAGAGAGGGAGCGAGAGAGAGAGAGAGAGAGAGAGAGCGCTGATGAATGGATCCTGATTAGGGAGGAGGATATCACGACAACATAATTAAGACGCTAACAACCAATAAAATTCAAGTTAGTTGAAGTCAATTTTGTTATGTCCCAATACCTTGGGTCTATGAACTGACATATAAAACAACAATCGACTCATCAAGTCATTAGTTTCAATTTAAGCTACTATATAAAATATATAAAATACCAAAAAAATCTCAATATGTGGGGCATTGAACAGTCATCCTTGTGCAGACTCTGTCACGAGGAAACAATCAATAGAATATATTTTCTGGTACTGTCTATCTGTGGCTTGCTTTTGGAATCAGGTCCAGGAATGATTGTTATGTCATAATATCAGGGTTCAGATGGAACTGCAAACTGTATTGTTAGGAGATCTGAAAAACCACCATCAGTCAATGAGAAATATCATTCTAGTCTTTTTGGTACAATATCAGTAGAAATGTTCTACATCAGCGTAAAATGGAGGGATTTATTGCAAAAGGAAATATTAAAATGGCGTTATACTGGGAAAGATGGGTTGTTCTGTGGACAACGGAGGGTTGGAGTTAAGATCAGAATGAATGGTGGATTGGCCGCTGTGGGTTAAAATCCAGCACTTGAAGAAAGAAGAAATTAGGAATATATGTATAATTATTTAACTACAGCTACTGTTGATGTGAGTTAAAATAGTTGTAGCAGTAGAATATTTATTGTCCATTAGTTTACTCCAATCAGGTTAGGATGTCAGGATCGTTAGTTTACTCATATCAGGTTAGGGATGGTAGGATCGTTAGTTTACTCCAATCAGGTTAGGATGGTAGGATCGTTAGTTTACTCATATCAGGTTAGGGATGGTAGGATCGCTAGTTTACTCATATCAGGTTAGGGATGGTAGGATCGTTAGTTTACTCCAATCAGGTTAGGATGGTAGGATCGTTAGTTTACTCATATCAGGTTAGGGATGGTAGGATCGCTAGTTTACTCCAATCAGGTTAGGATGGTAGGATCGTTAGTTTACTCCAATCAGGTTAGTTATGGTAGGATCGTTAGTTTACTTCAATCTGGTTAGGGATGGTAGGATTGTTAGTTTACTCCAATCAGGTTAGTTTACTCCAATCAGATAAGGCCCGCATCCATAGAAAAAAAAGAAAGGCCCGCGTTCATAGAGACACATACCAGCTCTACTGGTAGTACTGCTACTACCAGCAGTACTACACCTGCACCTGTCGACAACACAAGTTGCTCTGCTTCCACGAGCACATCCAATGGGTACACACACACGATAGCATACGCAATATGCAGACACGTACACATGGATTTTGTACTGTACATACAGTTGAAGTCAGAAGTTTACATACACTATCTTACACAGCCAAATACATTTAAACTCAGTTTTTCACAATTCCTGACATTTAATCCTAGTAAATATTCCCTGTCTTGGGTCAGATAGGATCACCACTTTATTTTGTGTGTGTGAAATGTCTGAATAATAGTAGAGAGAATGATTTCTTTCAGCCTTAATTTCTTTCATCACATTCCCAGTGGGTCAGAAGTTCACATACACTCAATTAGTATTTGGTAGCATTGCCTTAAATTGTTTAACTTGGGTCAAACAACTTGGGTCTTCCACAAGTATCCCACAATAAGTTGCGTGAATGTTGGCCCATTCCTCCTGACACAGCTGGTGTAACTGAGTCAGGTTTTAGGCCTCCTTGATTGCACACGCTTTTTCAGTTCTGTCCACAAATTTTCTATCGGATTGAGGTCAGGTCTTTGTGATGGCCACTCCAATACCTTGACTTTGTTATCCTTAAGCCATTTTGCCACAACTTTGGAAGTATGCTAGGGGTCAATGTCCATTTGGAAGACTCATTTGCGACCAAGCTTTAACTTCTGACTGATGTCTTGAGATTTTGCTTCAATATATCCACATATTTTTTCTGCCTCATGATGCCATCTATTTTGTGAAGTGCACCAGTCCCTCCTGCAACAAAGCGCCCCCACAACATGATGCTGCCACCACCGTGCTTCACGGTTGGGATGGTGTTCTTCGTCTTGCAAGCCTCCCCCTTTATCCTCCAAACATAATGATGGCCATTATGGCCAAACAGTTCTATTTTTGCATGATTTTGTACGAAAAGTATGATCTTTGTCCCCGTGTGCAGTTCCAAACCATAGTCTGGCTTTTTTTATGCCGGTTTTTCGAGCAGTGGCTTCTTCCTTGCTGAGCGGCCTTTCAGGTTATGTTGATATAGGACTTGTTTTACTGTGGATATAGATACTTTTGTACCTGTTTCCTCCAGCTTCTTCACAAGGTCCTTTGCTGTTGTTCTGGGATTGATTTGCATTTCTCACACCAAAGTACGTTCATCTCTAGGAGACAGAACTCCTTCCTGAGCGGTATGATGGCTGCGTCGTCCCATGGTGTTTATACTTGCATACTATTGTTTGTACAGATGAACGTGGTACCTTCAGGCGTTTGGAAATTGCTCCCAAGGATGATCCAGACTTGTGGAAGTCTACAATTTTATTTCTGAGGTCTTGGATGATTTCTTTAGAATTTCCCATGATGTCAAGCAAAGAGGGACTGAGTTTGAAGGTAGACCTTGAAATACATCCACAGGTATGCCTCCAATTGACTCAAATGATGTCAATTAGCCTATCAGAAGCTTCTAAAGCCATGACATCATTTTCTGGAATTTTCCAAACTGTTTAAAGGCACAGTTAACTTAGTGTCTGTAAACTTCTGACCCACTGGAATTGTGATACAGTGAATTATAAGTGAAATAATCTGCCTGTAAACAATTGTTGGAAAAATTACTTGTGTCATAAACAAAGTAGATGTCCTAACCGACTTGCCAAAACTATGGTTTGTTTACAAGACATTTGTGGAGTGGTTGAAAACCTATTAATGACTCCAACCTAAGTGTATGTAAACTTAAACATTCATTTTTAATAAATGTATTGTAATGTATGTGTGTGGCAGGCTTACAGTAAGTCGCTCTGGATAAGAGCGTCTGCCAAATGACTTAAATGTAAATGTTAAATGTACAATAATGGCAAAAAACAACATTTGAGAGTGTGCTGACCCTGGTGCTAGAGGGGGTATGCAGTTGGAGCCTGAATGTTCGAAGGGGTACGGGACTATAAAAAGTTTGTGCCCACAGCCCTAGATAAACCATCAGGTAGCTCTACTCTGTTAAGAAAACAGAAAACCTACACTTCCACAGAGACACAGTAAAACACCGCATGGAACTGGGACAGAGAGAGAGCGAAAGAGAGAGAGAGAGCGACAGAGAGAGAGACAGAGAGAGAGAGAGAGAGAGAGCGACAGAGAGAGAGAGAGAGAGAGAGAGCGACAGAGAGAGACAGAGAGAGAGAGAGAGCAACAGAGAGAGAGAGAGAGAGCGACAGAGAGAGAGAGAGCGAGTGGAAAAGAGACAGCAACAAAGAGAGAGCGACAGAGAGAGAAAGCGACAGAGAGAGAAAGCGACAGAGAGAGAGAGCGACAGAGAGAGAGCAACAAAGAGAGAGCGACAGAGAGAGAGCGACAGAGAGAGAGCAACAAAGAGAGAGCGACAAAGAGAGAGCGAGAGAGATAGAAAACGATAGAGAGAGAGAGCGCGACAAAGAGAGAGCAACAAAGAGAGAGCAACAGAGAGAGAGAGCAACAAAGAGAGAGCGACAAAGAGAGAGCGAGAAAGCGACAGAGAGAGAGAGCGCGACAAAGAGAGAGCAACAAAGAGAGAGCAACAGAGAGAGAGAGAGCGACAGAGAGAGAGAGAGAGTGCAACAGAGAGAGAGAGAGAGAGAGCGAGCGGAAAAGAGAGAGCAACAAAGAGAGAGCAACAAAGAGAGAGCGACAGAGAGAAAGCGACAGAGAGAAAGCGACAGAGAGAGAGAGAGCGACAAAGAAAGAGCAACAAAGAGAGAGCGACAGAGAGAAAGCGACAGAGAGAGAGAGCGACAGAGAGAGAGCAACAAAGAGAGAGCGACAAAGAGAGAGCGAGAGAGAGAGAAAGCGATAGAGAGAGAGAGCGCGACAAAGAGAGAGCAACAAAGAGAGAGCAACAGAGAGAGAGAGCGACAGAGAGAGAGAGAGCAACAAAGAGAGAGCGACAAAGAGAGAAGAGAGAGAGAGAAAGCGACAGAGAGAGAGAGCGCGACAAAGAGAGAGCAACAGAGAGAGAGAGCGACAGAGAGAGAGAGAGAGCGACAGAGAGAGAGAGAGAGAGAGAGAGAGAGAGCAACAAAGAGAGAGCGACAGAGAGAAAGCGACAGAGAGAAAGCGACAGAGAGAGAGAGCGACAAAGAAAGAGCAACAAAGAGAGAGCGACAGAGAGAAAGCGACAGAGAGAGAGAGAGCGACAAAGAAAGAGCAACAAAGAGAGAGAGCGACAGAGAGAGAGAGCGACAGAGAGAGAAAGCGACAGAGAGAGCGACAAAGAGAAAGCAACAGAGAGAGCGACAGAGAGAAAGCGACAGAGAGAGAGAGACAAAGAGAGAGCAACAAAGAGAGAGAGAGACAAAGAGAGAGTGCGACAGAGAGAGAAAGCGACAGAGAGAAAGCGACAGAGAGAGAGCGACAAAGAGAAAGCGACAAAGAGAGAGCGACAGAGAGAGAGCGACAGAGAGAGAGCGACAAAGAGAGAGCGACAGAGAGAGAAAGAGAGTGAGTGAGAAAGAGAGAGAGAAGCAAGAGTAAAATAGAAAGAGAAAGGGATTGAAGGAGGCAGTAGATGAAAAATGCAATTACTGCAATAACCATCTCACACGGTAAACTGAAGAGAAACCAAGCTGACATAATCTGCCTGTAAACAATTGTTGGAAAAATTACTTGTGTCATAAACAAAGTAGATGTAAACAAAGTAGATGCTCTCTCTCTTTGTTGCTCTTTCTTTGTCGCTCTCTCTCTCTCTGTCGCTTTCTCTCTGTCGCTCTCTCTTTGTTGCTCTTTCTTTGTCGCTCTCTCTCTCTGTCGCTTTCTCTCTGTCGCTTTCTCTCTGTCGCTCTCTCTTTGTTGCTCTCTCTCTCTCTCTCTCTCTCTCTGTCGCGCTCTCTCTCTCTCTCTGTCGCTCTCTCTCTCTGTTGCTCTCTCTTTGTCGCGCTCTCCCACTGTAAGAGGAGCAAGGATAACTATCACAGGGTCACAGGAGGTTGGTGGCACTTTAATTGGGGAGGACGGGCTCATAGTAATGGCTGTAATGGAATAAATGGAATGTTATCCAGCTCATCAAACACATGATACAATTCCCTTCATCCCATTCCAGTCATTAATTGGAGCCGTCCTCCCCTAACCAGCCTCCTGTGAGCAGGGTTAGGAAGTTAACTGAAGTTCTAATTTCAATTTCCATCAATGCTTCTCTATGAGAAAGAATGGAATTGGAATTTCTTCCTGAATTGACTGAAATGGAATTGACCTAAACCCTGAACTCTAGCCCTAACCTCTTGAGAGGACATTTGGGGACTTTCAGGGACATTTGGGGAAAAATATTAAGTGTACTCTGGTGTATTAGGGTGTATATACTAGTGAAAGTGTCCTTAACTTTGGAGCTTAGGTTGCAAATCTACTAGCTCAGTGTCCTTATCTTGAGAGGTTTGGGATGCATATCTACTATCTCAGTGTCCATATTTTGAGAGGTTTGGTTGCATATCTACTAGCTCAGTGTTTACATTGAGAGGTTTGGTTGCATATCTACTAGCTCAGTGTCCTTACCTTGAGAGGTTTGGTTGCATATCTACTATCTCAGTGTCCTTACCCTGAGAGGTTTGGTTGCATATCTACTAGCTCAGTGTCCTTACCTTGAGAGGTTTGGGTGCATATCTACTAGCTCAGTGTCCTTACCTTGAGAGGTTTGGGTGCATATCTACTAGCTCAGTGTCCTTACCTTGAGAGGTTTGGGTGCATATCTACTAGCTCAGTGTCCTTACCTTGAGAGGTTTGGGTGCATATCTACTAGCTCAGTGTCCTTACCTTGAGAGGTTTGGGTGCATATCTACTAGCTCAGTGTCCTTACCTTGAGAGGTTTGGGTGCATATCTACTAGCTCAGTGTCCTTACCTTGAGAGGTTTGGGTGCATATCTACTAGCTCAGTGTCCTTACCTTGAGAGGTTTGGGTGCATATCTACTAGCTCAGTGTCCTTACCTTGAGAGGTTTGGGTGCATATTTACTAGCTCAGTGTCCTTACCTTGAGAGGTTTGGGTGCATATATACTAGCTCAGTGTCCTTACCTTGAGAGGTTTGGGTGCATATCTACTAGCTCAGTGTCCTTACCTTGAGAGGTTTGGGTGCATATCTACTAGCTCAGTGTCCTTACCTTGAGAGGTTTGGGTGCATATCTACTAGCTCAGTGTCCTTACCTTGAGAGGTTTGGGTGCATATCTACTAGCTCAGTGTCCTTACCTTGAGAGGTTTGGGTGCATATCTACTAGCTCAGTGTCCTTACCTTGAGAGGTTTGGGTGCATATCTACTAGCTCAGTGTCCTTACCTTGAGAGGTTTGGGTGCATATATACTTCTTGATCAAGGCATCGGTAGGCTGTGTGTAAAGGCTCAGAGCGTATTTGAGGGACTTGAGGTCAGGGCTCTTCTCAAGGAACGTCTTCTTCAGACCGTTTCCTCCGGCGTGGAAATATTGCTACGGAAAAGAGAGAGAGAGAAAGGAAAAAAGAAAGAATGAAAGTCAGAGCCACTTTATTCACTGTCTTCAGTCTTCAGACCAGAAGGAGAACAGACATAGTCAGTACATTTAGCCTGCTTGTCTGTCCCGTAAAACAAAGATGCTGTATATGTATGTTAAAAGACTCCAGAGTTGGGCAGCGGTCGTAGGCACTGCATCTCAGTACAAGAGGTGTCCCTACTGACCCTGGTTCGCATCTGGGCTGTATCACAACCGGCCGTGATCGGGAGTCCCATAGGGCGGCGCACAATTCTCCCAGCGTCATCCGGGTTATTAGGGGAGGGTTTTGTCTGGGTAGACCGTCATTGTAAAAGAAGAATTTGTTTTTAACTAAAAACAAAGGTAAAATAAAAAATATATGCAGACAGACTGTTCCTTTTTCTTTTCTGGGATAGTCACCTGTTGAAGTGTCCTGGTGGTAGGACTACTTTTTTTAGATTCGTTCCCCCAGTTGAGCACCTGGTTACCCTTTTTGTTAAAGCTGGGCTGAAGTTTACTTGGATAAGCCTGCATTCACGATATTCATTTTAATGTTGGTTCCTCAGATCAGATTGAAAACATACATGTTCATGTACCTTTAAGTCTTCTGACCAGACTGACTGTGTAGGAGACGGTGTGTGAGAGATAATAAGCATGTTTGCTTACGTAACAGCTGTCAAACTGCTTGTATAACAATACATCTTCCTCCCTCCTAAAGTCTGCTACTTGATCTCGAGTCCTCTGTCTCGCAAACACTCGACAACACCTTAGCCACTACACCACTGAAAAAGCTAGCAATTCAAGGCATTTCAATCTGAGGAGTGAGGTTACCAATAAAACTCGGGTACACTCAGACCAGATAGAACATGTACAGAGTTAATGTACTTTTCACATCTTCAGACCAGACTGTGTGGAAGACTGTGTGGGAGAGGTAATAACTATGTATGCTCATCCAGGCTGGCAGCAGTAGGCCTAATAAAAATGTACTCTGTACTGTTGCATTAAGACAGAGGATAATTGCTTAAAGCCCTGCCACATACACACACTCCACCTCACTGGAGTTCATGAGTTCATAGGTCATCCTCCATTGGCTCTGGAACAAGAAAGTCATGTTCAGATATAATCCATAATGCATTATGGAATATCGGATACAGACTGAAAACAGACTGAAAACAGTGGGTGAGTCAATGAGCCAAAGCTGCTCAGAGAAATGATGCTAAGCGCTGTAGGTCTGTGTTCCAAATGACATCCTATTACCTATAGCAAACTACTTCTGACCAAAAGTAGTGTCCTACATAGGGCATACAGTGTCATTTGGGACTAAGCTCTGTAGCTCTGCTGCCTCGGCAGAATAGGCACAACCCAGATTCACTCTGAAGATACCATAGGTGTTGATGAGGGAAGAATGGCAGAGAAACCATCAAAGACATATCCAACACACCAACTCCAAGAGCGAGTCCACACAACTCCAAGAGCTAGTCCACACAACACCAACTCCAAGAGCTAGTCCACACAACACCAACTCCAAGAGCTAGTCCACACAACACCAACTCCAAGAGCTAGTCCACACAACACCAACACCAAAAGCTAGCCCACACAACACCAACACCAAGAGCTAGCCCACACAACACCAACACCAAGAGCTAGCCCACACAACACCAACTCCAAGAGCTAGCCCACACAACACCAACTCCAAGAGCTAGCCCACACAACACCAACTCCAAGAGCTAGTCCACACAACACCAAGAGCTAGTCCACACAACACCAACTCCAAGAGCTAGCCCACACAACACCAAGAGCAAGCCCACACAACACCAAGAGCTAGTCCACACAACACCAAGAGCTAGTCCACACAACACCAACTCCAAGAGGTAGTCCACACAACACCAACTCCAAGAGGTAGTCCACACAACACCAACTCCAAGAGGTAGTCCACACAACACCAACTCCAAGAGGTAGTCCACACAACACCAACTCCAAGAGGTAGTCCACACAACACCAACACCAAGAGCTTGTCCACACAACACCAAGAGCTAGTCCACACAACACCAAGAGGTAGTCCACACAACACCAACACCAAGAGGTAGTCCACACAACACCAACACCAAGAGCTTGTCCACACAACACCAAGAGCTAGTCCACACAACACCAAGAGGTAGTCCACACAACACCAACTCCAAGAGGTAGTCCACACAACACCAACACCAAGAGCTAGTCCACACAACACCAAGAGCTAGTCCACACAACACCAACTCCAAGAGCTAGTCCACACAACACCAACTCCAAGAGGTAGTCCACACAACACCAACACCAAGAGGTAGTCCACACAATACCAACACCAAGAGCTAGTCCACACAACACCAAGAGCTAGTCCACACAACACCAAGAGGTAGTCCACACAACACCAACTCCAAGAGGTAGTCCACACAACACCAACACCAAGAGCTAGTCCACACAACACCAAGAGCTAGTCCACACAACACCAACACCAAGTGCTAGCCCACACAACACCAAGAGCTAGTCGACACAACACCAAGAGCTAGTCCACACAACACCAACTCCAAGAGCTAGTCCACACAACACCAACTCCAAACAACACCAACAAAAACATCAACAACAAAACATTTTTTGTCACATACACGGATATGTGTATCATATTATCATCTCACCACCACCTGAAAAATCACAGTCATTTCATGGGGAATCTATACTGGTTTTGCTTTTCGGCATTACATTTATCCCAAACCATTTAACATCATACAAATCAAATCAAATTGTATTTGTCACATACACATGGTTAGCAGATGTTAATGCGAGTGTAGCGAAATGTTCCCTCTTCAGAATTCCATTCCTTTTTGCTCCATTTCTTTCTCTCTGTCTCTTTCCTTCTCTCTCTATCCCTCTCTCCCTCCCTATCCATTTCTCTTCCTCCCTCTCTCTCTCTTCCCCTCTCTCTACACCTCCCCCTCCTCTCTCTTCCCCTCTACTTCCCCCATCTCCACCTCCCTCCCGCCCCTCTCTCCATCTCTCCTTGCCTCATTACTGAAGACATAAAGTCTTTATCCGGTCCTGCATTCAGCCTGTGTATCTCTGCTAGTCTCTCTCCCCCATTTCTCCCTGCTTCCCTCCCTCTCTCTCTCCTCTCTCTCTTCTTTTAAGTCTTTAACCAGTCCTGCATTCAGCCTGTGTATCTCTGCTAGTCTCTCTCCCTGCTTCCCTCCTTCTCTCTCTCCTCTCTCTCTCTTCCTTTAAGTCTTTAACCAGTCCTGCATTCAGCCTGTGTATCTCTGCTAGTCTCTCTCCCTGCTTCCCTCCCTCTCGCTCTCCTCTCTCTTCCTTTAAGTCTTTAACCAGTCCTGCATTCAGCCTGTGTATCTCTGCTAGTCTCTCTCCCTGCTTCCCTCCCTCTCGCTCTCCTCTCTCTCTTCCTTTAAGTCTTTAACCAGTCCTGCATTCAGCCTGTGTATCTCTGCTAGTCTCTCTCCCCCATTTCTCCCTGCTTCCCTCCCTCTCTCTCCCCCCTCACTTCCTTTAAGTCTTTAACCAGTCCTGCATTCAGCCTGTGTATCTCTGCTAGTCTCTCTCCCTGCTTCCCTCCCTCTCGCTCTCCTCTCTCTTCCTTTAAGTCTTTAACCAGTCCTGCATTCAGCCTGTGTATCTCTGCTAGTCTCTCTCCCTGCTTCCCTCCCTCTCGCTCTACTCTCTCTTCCTTTAAGTCTTTAACCAGTCCTGCATTCAGCCTGTGTATCTCTGCTAGTCTCTCTCCCTGCTTCCCTCCCTCTCTCTCTCCTCTCTCTCTTCCTTTAAGTCTTTAACCAGTCCTGCATTCAGCCTGTGTATCTCTGCTAGTCTCTCTCCCCCATTTCTCCCTCCCTCCCTACCTCTCTCTCCTCTCTCTCTTCCTTTAAGTCTTTAACCAGTCCTGCATTCAGCCTATGTATCTCTTCCACCTAAAGGTATTACTTAACTGTGATTGGCCAGAGTCTCCTGGAAGCATTACTGAACTCCTCTAATTGGACGTTCTCCTCGGAATACTGGTGGAGAGAATTCCACAGCATGACGGATCTAAACAGGGAGCTGGTGTCCATGGAGATGTAGGAATCAATTAGCTCTGTTTCACGGCACTGCATTGAGTGTTCACACAGACCCCGGTCTGAACTCCTGTCTGTGTCACAAATAGCACCCACAGGGCTCTGGTCAAAAGTACTGCACCATGTAGGGAATAGGGTGCCATTTGGACGCACTTACTGACTGCATCGACTCCTCTCAGCACCACTACTCCTCTTAAAGACCTTACAACCCTACTACCCTGTTAAAACAGTCACCACTCTACAATGATCCTTTAGGTAAACTCTCATTACAACCCTACTACCCTGTTAAAACAGTCACCACTCTACAATGATCCTTTAGGTAAACTCTCATTACAACCCTACTACCCTGTTAAAACAGTCACCACTCTACAATGATCCTTTAGGTAAACTCTCATTACAACCCTACTACCCTGTTAAAACAGTCACCACTCTACAACGATCCTTTAGGTAAACTCTCATTACAACCCTACTACCCTGTTAAAACAGTCACCACTCTACAATGATCCTTTAGGTAAATCTTTACAACCCCACTACCCTGTTAAAACCCTGTCCATCTCTCTTTGCTCAGCATTTCTATACAGGGACAGAGAAAGGGAGGCATGGATGGTTAGAGGGAGAAAGGAATGAGGGTATGGATGGAAGGTGAAAGGGAGGGAGGGATGGTTAGAGGGAGAAAGGAATGAGGGTATGGATGTAAGGTGAAAGGGAGGCATGGATGGTTAGAGGGAGAAAGGAATGAGGGTATGGATGTAAGGTGAAAGGGAGGCATGGATGGTTAGAGGGAGAAAGGAATGAGGGTATGGATGTAAGGTGAAAGGGAGGCATGGATGGTTAGAGGGAGAAAGGAATGAGGGTATGGATGTAAGGTGAAAGGGAGGCATGGATGGTTAGAGGGAGAAAGGAATGAGGGTATGGATGTAAGGTGAAAGGGAGGCATGGATGGTTAGAGGGAGAAAGGAATGAGGGTATGGATGTAAGGTGAAAGGGAGACATGGATGGTTAGAGGGAGAAAGGAATGAGGGTATGGATGTAAGGTGAAAGGGAGGCATGGATGGTTAGAGGGAGAAAGGAATGAGGGTATGGATGGAAGGTGAAAGGGAGGCATGGATGTTAGAGGGAGAAAGGAATGAGGGTATGGATGGAAGGTGAAAGGGAGGGAGGGATGGAGGAGGCATGGATGGATAGAAAGAGGAATTGATGGAGGGATGGATGGAGGCTGAAAGGGATGTGGGAAGAGAGGGATGGTGGGTTAGATGGATGGAGGGAGAGACAGATGGAGGGGGGAGAGGGATAGATAGAGCGAGGGCTCTCCATTACCTTGATGGTGGGAAGGACAAGGTCCATGGCTGCACACTGTCTTGGTGTCAGGCTACGGGCTTCCTCTCTGATCACATGGTCCTAGAGCGGAGAGAATAGAAAGAGATAGATTCATCAAAACATGTTTCCATAACATTCCTCTTGGAGAGGACACACACACACACACACACACACACACACACACACACACACACACACACACACACACACACACACACACACACACACACACACACACACACACACACACACACACACACACACACACACTCCATTTCAGATGTTTGCATATGATAAGATTGTACATTGTAATGGAAAACTGTCAATTATATGTTAATTTGAGGTATTATCAACAGTAAAAATTGTGGGAAAATTGCTGTATTTCAAAATTGCTGTATTTCAAATTGTATCGTAATTCCACCCAGAATACAGTACCATATCTTTGGAGCGCCAAAAACATTTTGACCACTAGTGGGTGCATAGTATAGTTGTTCCTTGCTTATTAACATATTTTGAGGCGTACTGTAATATATAAAATACATAATTTTACTCGCCACCGAGCTGCCTGTAAATTACTGTCAAATTCATGGCAACCCTTTACTGTGTATTATTAATGTGGTTCTTGAGATGCTAAACACAGTGTGAGATCTGATCATTTGATTCAGCAGGAGAATACAGCAAAACAGTACAGACAGCGACAGTACAGTTGCTTGCAAATTGCTGCTCAACCATGGCACATCATAGACACAATACTGTCTCCCTATCTTTCTGCTGTGCTTGTTGGAACATGAAATGAGACTAGTGACTGTGATCAAAGCGTGTGACTGTGGGAAGATCTTTTAATTTAGGAGCAGAGATACAGGGACTTCATTAAAAACAGTGTGTGTTACAGACGGATTGGAAAACAACCACGATTACGTAATATGATGAAGACTTGGCCAGTTTAGTCATGGGTTTATAGCATGAAGTGAAGTTGCATGACTAGGGTAGGAGTGGGCTGTTTTAGCAGAGATGACCTCAATCTGGATGTAATCACTATGAGAACTAACCAACTAACACAGATCTACTGCTCTGGCGGATGTACGTTGTGGACTGTGTGGGACTGACTTCTGATAATCACAACAGTGTGTGTGCATGTGTGTCTGTTTACTGTAGCTGTGCTCTGACGGACTAGAGATTGCAAAAACCCAGAACTGCCCATTAAACTCTGTTTTTAACAGTCTCTCACTCGTTCTCTCTCACACACACACACACACACACACACACACACACACACACACACACACACACACACACACACACACACACACACACACACACACACACACACACACACACACACACACACACACACACACACACACACACACACACTGTGCCCCAGACCTACCTTGAGTTTGGATAGCTGTCCCAGGTCCTTGGCAGCACTGAAAATCATCTGGGCTCCTTGCTGTGAGGAGAAAAGACAGACAGGGTTATACCCTATATACTGTATACATACACCTTTGAAGCACTTTCATGCTGAATATAATGTGAAAGGAAGCACGAAGGTGGTACAGTAGAGGATGTTTTGTTTGTTTGTGTGTGTGTGTGTGTGTGTGGTGTGTGTGTGTGCGTGTGCACGCGCGTGTGTGTGTGTGTGTGTGTGTGTGTGTGTGTGTGTGTGTGTGTGTGTGTGTGTGTGTGTGTGTGTCTGTGGGCGTGTTTAGACCAGAGGTGTCTGTGGGTGTGTTTAGACCAGAAGTGTCTGTGGGCATGTTCAGACCAGAATTGTCTGTGGGCGTGTTAAGACCAGAAGTGTTTGTGGGCGTGTTTAGACCAGAAGTGTTTGTGGGCGTGTTTAGACCAGAAGTGTCTGTGGGCGTGTTTAGACCAGAAGTGTCTGTGGGCGTGTTTAGACCAGAAGTGTCTGTGGGCGTGTTTAGACCAGAAGTGTCTGTGGGCGTGTTTAGACCAGAAGTGTCCACAAGAATAGTAAACCATTTTCTTTTGACCAACTGGGGACATTTTGTTGGTCCCCACAAGGTCAAATGCTATTTCTAGGTGGTTTAGGGTTAAGGTTAGATTTTGAGGTAAAGGTTAGAGTTGTGGTTAGGGGTTAGGGAAAATATAATTTGGATCACGACAGAATTGTGTCCCCCCACAAGGTTAGTTATACAAGACTGTGTGTGTGTGTGTGTTTGAGAACATCCCTTCTGGGTGTTGTCAGCCTTGTCAGTGTTGCCTGTTGGAAAACCAGGCTTGCCTTTTCATTCCTCTATCCAGGCTACACTAACATTTCCTGCATGACTGACACATAAAGAGAGAAGGAGACACCATCTTGTCCGAACTTTGTAAATATCCTCTATGGTGCATCTGTGTTTTGTACATATTTGTGTGTGGGAGTGTGTCGGTGTGTGCACATTTACAGACTAGAGGATATTCCAGCCAGAGGTAGGCAACCCTGGTCATGGAGTGTTGCAGATACTGTACTGTAGTGATTTTTCAGTTAGAAAAGTTTTTTGTTTCAGTCCTGGGAGACCAGGTACAGTAGGTAGAATTGAGCCCAGCCCTGATATTGGCCAATTATCTCATTTGGTTCCTGCTGGGGGCAAGTAAACACTTCAGTACCTGTAGCTCTCCAGAACCACAGCTACCTACTTCTGCTCCAGTGTAAGAGGTTCTCCCATCATGGTTAGAATAGTTTCAGTGGCTTACAGTGGTCATTGAGAGGTGTGAGGACTATCTGCCTGCCCGTGGTGCTTGTGCGCGCGTGTGTGTGTGTGTGTGTTTATATATATCATCTCACAGTCTGGCAATTGAGAGCTGGTAAGACTATCATTCTCTCAATGGTGTTGAATGTGTGTTTGGTGTGTGTCTATGTTTTGTTTATATAGCATAACATCTTACATTCTGGTCATTGAGTGGTGGTAAGACTATCATTCTCTCAATAGTGATGATGACGATCTTCCACAGTTCCTTCAGGACTCGTTTCAACACCGTCTTCTCACAGATCTTTGCAAATAAAATTAAACTGCAAAGCAGAGCAGAGCAGAGACAGAGGGGAACAGAGCAGAGAGACAGAGCAGAGAGACAGAGCAGAGAGAGACAGAGCAGAGAGAGACAGAGCAGAGAGAGACAGAGCAGAGCAGACACAGAGCAGCAGAGAGACAGAGCAGAGAGAGACAGAACAGAGAGAGACAGAGATAGAGAGAGAGGGGAACAGAGCAGAGAGACAGAGCAGAGAGACAGAGCAGAGAGACAGCAGAGATAGAGATAGAGACAGAGACAGAGCAGACAGAGACAGAGCAGAGCAGAGACAGAGCAGAGAGACAGAGCAGAGAGAGACAGAGCAGAGCAGAGACAGAGCAGAGAGACAGAGGGGAACAGAGCAGAGAGACAGAGCAGAGAGAGACAGAGCAGAGAGAGATAGGGCAGAGCAGAGACAGAGGGGAACAGAGCAGAGAGACAGAGCAGAGAGAGACAGAGCAGAGAGAGACAGAACAGAGAGAGACAGAGCAGAGCAGAGGCAGAACAGTAGAGAGACAGAGCAGAGAGACAGACCAGAGAGACAGAGCAGAGAGAGACAGAGCAGAGAGAGACAGAGCAGAGCAGAGACAGAGCAGCAGAGACAGAGCAGAGAGAGACAGAGATAGAGATAGAGACAGAGACAGAGCAGAGACAGAGCAGAGCCAACAGTCTAAGTCAGATGTAAAACCACAGCAGAAACACAATCATTAGACTTTCAAATCAACATTTTTGAGATGTTTTGAGACCTCTATAGTAGTCTAATGTAAAGATGAATCCCCATCCCACGACATCTGTTGAGTAGATTCAGCTATATGCCTCCAGCCCCAAAATAAAAATAGAGTAAACCAGGAAAAACAGGGAATTAGACAGTGCTTATCTTTTCAATGTATTTGTGATGAAGGCGTATAGCTGGATTTACACAACGGACGTCGTGGGATATGTTTTCATCTAGAACTTTCATTTATGAATGAAATGTCCCTTTAACAACGTTACAGACATCACAAGCCACATACGTCACAGGGCCTACAGGAAGACAACAGGATCAAACACAATCAAGGGTGAAGTTCAAAAAGCTGTGATATGTGGAATAAATGCATCAGCTTCACGTGATAATCCCAGTGAACGGAAAACCTTGGTTGAGGATTTCGTTTTGCATATCATTAAGAGGATTCTACTGTAATACCCCATTGGCCTCGATGTTGCCGTGAGTGTCTGAGAGAATCACACAGCTTATGCACGCACACACGCACATGCACGCGCACACGCACACACACACACACACACACACACACACACACACACACACACACACACACACACACACACACACACACACACACACACACACACACACAATTATGGAGCGGCACCTGAGACAGCATTATCCACCATCATCAACAAAACACCATATTGTGGAATTTCTTGTGGAAGAATGGTATTGTATTCCTCCAATAGAATTCTGGACACTTTATGAATCTATGCAAGGTGCATTGAAGTTGTTCTGGCTCGTGGTGACCCAACACCCTGTTAAGACACTTTATGTTTGTGTTTCCTTTAGTTTGGCAGTTACCTGTATCTCTATTATGTGAGGGAATACTTTGGAACAGATTTCCACAATTATTATTATTAATGTTATTATTATTATTTTGCTCAGAAAAATTGAGGGGCCAATAGGCCGAGAGTTGGGGAACCCTGTAGCAGGCTAGCTTGTTACCTAACCCAAGGCTGGAACTAGAGGGCTGCAGAGATCAGACAATTTTGGGGTTCAAATGTTTTTGTTGTCCCCAGATGATTTGGAAATGGTTGTCTTTCTGCTTTCTATGCTTTATTAACCAACCTACTGTATTTAAAGCACATCTCTGTTGCATTATTCACACACTCAGACTACGCTGCATCAAGTTAAGTAGCCTCCCTCTCCTCTTCTAGTTGGGCGTGCAAGATCAAGTGTACAGCCCCTGATCAATCACAAAAACGATATATATATATATATATATATATATATATATATATATATATATATATATATATATATATATATATATATATATATATGTATATTTTTTACCATCACTGTATGTGCACCAAAAAAATGATTGCCAGCAGAGCGGGTAGATAAATACCCCTCCCCCCACACAAAAATTCCTCACCACCCCATCTTCCCGCGATCAAGAAATTAACCAATTTCTTTGTTATTTTTGTGCATTTTGATATTGCTTATAGGTTGCAAAATTGCTGTGAACATGGCTACTGTATGTGATCTGCGTTGTCACAAAGGCCTGTGCCTGAAATAACATTCCAGGACTGCAGTTGGGTTACGGACCAGTTCCTGCTCTGGCAGGTGAGAGTCAGACATAAAGCCAGCGGATGTGGGCGGGTGCGATATGAAAATCTGTGGGTTCGGGCGGAAGCAGGATGAATGAATCAGTCCCATGCAGACCTCTAGCTCCAACCTCTAGGCTAACTGGTTAACTGACCAAAAGCTCCAACATCTAGGCTAACTGGTTAACTGACCCAAAGCTCCAACATCTAGGCTAACTGGTTAACTGACCCAAAGCTCCAAACTCTAGGCTAACTGGTTAACTGACCCAAAGCTCCAACCTCTAGGCTAGCTGGTCAACTGACCCAAAGCTCCAAACTCTAGCATAACCGATTAACTGACCCAAAGCTCCTAACTCTAGGATGACTGATTAACTAACCCAAAGTTCTAAACTCTAGGATAACTGATTAACTACCCCAAAGCTCAAAACTCTAGAATAACTGATTAACTAACCCAAAGCTCGAAACTCTAGGGGAACTGATTAACATTTACATTTACATTTAAGTCATTTAGCAGACGCTCTTATCCAGAGCGACTTACAAATTGGTGAATTCACCTTCTGACATCCAGTGGAACAGCCACTTTACAATAGTGCATCTAAATCATTAAGGGGGGGGGTGAGAAGGATTACTTATCCTATCCTAGGTATTCCTTGAAGAGGTGGGGTTTCAGGTGTCTCCGGAAGGTGGTGATTGACTCCGCTGTCCTGGCGTCGTGAGGGAGTTTGTTCCACCATTGGGGGGCCAGAGCAGCGAACAGTTTTGACTGGGCTGAGCGGGAACTGTACTTCCTCAATGGTAGGGAGGCGAGCAGGCCAGAGGTGGATGAACGCAGTGCCCTTGCTTGGGTGTAGGGCCTGATCAGAGCCTGGAGGTACTGCGGTGCCGTTCCCCTCACAGCTCCGTAGGCAAGCACCATGGTCTTGTAGCGGATGCGAGCTTCAACTGGAAGCCAGTGGAGAGAGCGGAGGAGCGGGGTGACGTGAGAGAACTTGGGAAGGTTGAACACCAGACGGGCTGCGGCGTTCTGGATGAGTTGTAGGGGTTTAATGGCACAGGCAGGGAGCCCAGCCAACAGCGAGTTGCAGTAATCCAGACGGGAGATGACAAGTGCCTGGATTAGGACCTGCGCCGCTTCCTGTGTGAGGCAGGGTCGTACTCTGCGGATGTTGTAGAGCATGAACCTACAGGAACGGGCCACCGCCATGATGTTGGTTGAGAACGACAGGGTGTTGTCCAGGATCACGCCAAGGTTCTTAGCGCTCTGGGAGGAGGACACAATGGAGTTGTCAACCGTGATGGCGAGATCATGGAACGGGCAGTCCTTCCCCGGGAGGAAGAGCAGCTCCGTCTTGCCGAGGTTCAGCTTGAGGTGGTGATCCGTCATCCACACTGATATGTCTGCCAGACATGCAGAGATGCGATTCGCCACCTGGTCATCAGAAGGGGGAAAGGAGAAGATTAATTGTGTGTCGTCTGCATAGCAATGATAGGAGAGACCATGTGAGGTTATGACAGAGCCAAGTGACTTGGTGTATAGCGAGAATAGGAGAGGGCCTAGAACAGAGCCCTGGGGGACACCAGTCGTGAGAGCGCGTGGCGAGGAGACAGATTCTCGCCACGCCACCTGGTAGGAGCGACCTGTCAGGTAGGACGCAATCCAAGCGTGGGCCGCGCCGGAGATGCCCAACTCGGAGAGGGTGGAGAGGAGGATCTGATGGTTCACAGTATCGAAGGCAGCCGATAGGTCTAGAAGGATGAGAGCAGAGGAGAGAGAGTTAGCTTTAGCAGTGCGGAGCGCCTCCGTGATACAGAGAAGAGCAGTCTCAGTTGAATGACTAGTCTTGAAACCTGACTGATTTGGATCAAGAAGGTCATTCTGAGAGAGATAGCGGGAGAGCTGGCCAAGGACGGCACGTTCAAGAGTTTTGGAGAGAAAAGAAAGAAGGGATACTGGTCTGTAGTTGTTGACATCGGAGGGATCGAGTGTAGGTTTTTTCAGAAGGGGTGCAACTCTCGCTCTCTTGAAGACGGAAGGGACGTAGCCAGCGGTCAGGGATGAGTTGATGAGCGAGGTGAGGTAAGGGAGAAGGTCTCCGGAAATGGTCTGGAGAAGAGAGGAGGGGATAGGGTCAAGCGGGCAGGTTGTTGGGCGGCCGGCCGTCACAAGAAGCGAGATTTCATCTGGAGAGAGAGGGGAGAAAGAGCTCAGAGCACAGGGTAGGGCAGTGTGAGCAGAACCAGCGGTGTCGTTTGACTTAGCAAACGAGGATCGGATGTCGTCGACCTTCTTTTCAAAATGGTTGACGAAGTCATCTGCAGAGAGGGAGGAGGGGGGGGGGGAGGTGGATTCAGGAGGGAGGAGAAGGTGGCAAAGAGCTTCCTAGGGTTAGAGGCAGATGCTTGGAATTTAGAGTGGTAGAAAGTGGCTTTAGCAGCAGAGACAGAGGAGGAAAATGTAGAGAGGAGGGAGTGAAAGGATGCCAGGTCCGCAGGGAGGCGAGTTTTCCTCCATTTCCGCTCGGCTGCCCGGAGCTCTGTTCTGTGAGCTCGCAATGAGTCGTCGAGCCACGGAGCGGGAGGGGAGGACCGAGCCGGCCTGGAGGATAGGGGACATAGAGAGTCAAAGGATGCAGAAAGGGAAGAGAGGAGGGTTGAGGAGGCAGAATCAGGAGATAGGTTGGAGAAGGTATGAGCAGAGGGAAGAGATGATAGGATGGAAGAGGAGAGAGTAGCGGGGGAGAGAGAGCGAAGGTTGGGACGGCGCGATACCATCCGAGTAGGGGCAGTGTGGGAAGTGTTGGATGAGAGCGAGAGGGAAAAGGATACAAGGTAGTGGTCGGAGACTTGGAGGGGAGTTGCAATGAGGTTAGTGGAAGAACAGCATCTAGTAAAGATGAGGTTGAGCGTATTGCCTGCCTTGTGAGTAGGGGGAAGGTGAGAGGGTGAGGTCAAAAGAGGAGAGGAGTGGAAAGAAGGAGGCAGAGAGGAATGAGTCAAAGGTAGACGTGGGGAGGTTAAAGTCGCCCAGGACTGTGAGAGGTGAGCCGTCCTCAGGAAAGGAGCTTATCAAGGCATCAAGCTCATTGATGAACTCTCCGAGGAAACCTGGAGGGCGATAAATGATAAGGATGTTAAGCTTGAAAGGGCTGGTAACTGTGACAGCATGGAATTCAAAGGAGGCGATAGACAGATGGGTAAGGGGAGAGAGAGAGAATGACCACTTGGGAGAGATGAGGATCCCGGTGCCACCACCCCGCTGACCAGAAGCTCTCGGGGTGTGCGAGAACACGTGGGCGGACGAAGAGAGAGCAGTAGGAGTAGCAGTGTTATCTGTGGTGATCCATGTTTCCGTCAGTGCCAAGAAGTCGAGGGATTGGAGGGAGGCATAGGCTGAGATGAACTCTGCCTTGTTGGCCGCAGATCGGCAGTTCCAGAGGCTACCGGAGACCTGGAACTCCACGTGGGTCATGCGCGCAGGGACCACCAGATTAGGGTTAGAGAACAGGGATAGATAGACACATAGTTGACAGGCTACAGAAGAGGCTACGCTAATGCAAAGGAGATTGGAATGACAAGTGGACTACACGTCTCGAATGTTCAGAAAGTTAAGCTTACGTAGCAAGAATCTTATTGACTAAAATGATTGAAATGATACAGTACTGCTGGAGTAGGCTAGCAGGCAGTGGCTGCGTTGTTGACACTACACTAATCAAGTCGTTCCGTCGAGTGTAATAGTTTCTACAGTGCTGCTATTCGGGGGCTAGCCGGCTAGCTAGCAGTGTTGATTACGTTACGTTACGTTAAAAGAACGACAATAGCTGGCTAGCTAACCTAGAAAATCGCTCTAGACTACACAATTGTCTTAGATACAAAGACGGCTATGTAGCTAGCTAGCTACGATCAAACAAATCAAACCGTTGTACTGTAATGAAGTGAAATGAAAATGTGATACTACCTGTGGAGCGAAGCGGAATGTTGACCGGGTTGTTGAAGTTCTTATTCGGTAGACGTTGGCTAGCTGTTGGCTAGCTAGCTAGCAGTATCTCCTACGTTAAGGACGACAAATAGCTGGCTAGCTAACCTCGGTAAATTAAGATAATCACTCTAAGTCTACACACTCTAAACTACACAATTATCTTGGATACGAAGACAGCGAAGACAACTATGTAGCTAGCTGACACTACGCTAATCGAGTCGTTCAGTTGAGTGTAATAGTTTCTACAGTGCTGGTGGACAGTGGATGTATCTGCTGCTGGGCAGATACGTTAGGACGACGAAATACGATAATTATGCAATTATCTTTGATACAAAGACGGGTATGTAGCTAGCTAAGAAGAAATTGCTAAGATTAGACAAATCAAACCGTTGTACTATAATGAAATGTAATGAAAAGTTAAACTAAAAAAAAGTTATACTACCTGCGGACCGAAGTGTAGATGCGACCGCTCGCTCCAACCCTGACCCAAAGCTCCAAACTCTAGGATGACTGATTAACTAACCCAAAGCTCCAACCTCTAGGATAACTGATTAACTGACCCAAAGCTCCAACCACTAGCAGAACTGGTTAACTGACCCAAAGCTCTAAACTCTAGGATAACTGATTAACTACCCCAAAGCTCCAAACTCTAGGATAACTGATTAACTACCCCAAAGCTCCAAACTCTATGATAACTGATTAATTAACTGACCCAAAGCTCCAAACTCTAGGATGATTGATTGACTAACCCAAAGCTCCAAACTCTAGAATAACTGATTAACTGATCCAAAGCTCCAATCTCTAGGATAACTGATTAACTGACCCAAAGCTCCAAACTCTAGGATGACTGATTAACTAACTTAAAGCTCCAGCCTCTGGATAACTGGTTAACTAACTCAAAGCTCCAACCTGTAGGCTAACTGGTTAACTAACCCAAAGCTCCAACCTCTAGGCTAACTGGTTAAGTAACCCAAAGCTCCAACCTGTAGGCTAATTGGTTTACTGACCCAAAGCTCCAACCTCTGGATAACTGGTTAACTAACTCAAAGCTCCAACCTGTAGGCTAACTGGTTAACTGACCCAAAGCTCCAACCTCTAGGCTAACTGGTTAACTAACCCAAAGCTCCAACCTGTAGGCTAATTGGTTTACTGACCCAAAGCTCCAACCTCTAGGATGACTGATTAACTAACTCAAAGCTCCTCTAGGATAACTGGTTAATTAACCCCAAAACACCTCTAGGATTAACTGGTTAACTAACTCAAAGCTCCTCTAGGATAACTGGTTGACTAACTCAACGCTCCTCTAGGATTAACTGGTTAACTAACTCAACGCTCCTCTAGTATAACTGGTTAACCAACTCAACGCTCCTCTAGGATAACTGGTTAACTAACTCAACGCTCCTCTAGGATTAACTGGTTAACTAACTCAAAACTCCTCTCGGATTAATTGGTTAACTAACTCAACGCTCCTCTAGGATAACTGGTTAACTAACTCAACGCTCCTCTAGGATAACTGGTTAACTAACTCAACGCTCCCCTAGGATAACTGGTTAACTAACTCAAAACTCCTCTAGGATAACTGGTTAACTAACTCAAAACTCCTCTAGGATAACTGGTTAACTAACTCAAAGCTCCTCTAGGATAACTGGTTAACTAACTCAACGCTCCCCTAGGACTAACTGGTTAACTAACTCAAAGCTCCTCTAGGATAACGACCACATGCATTCTGACACCTAGTGAGTCTCACAATATGAATCCTCAGTAACTCCATGGTGAAAACAAATGCCTACTTTTTATCCAGGAGTTGCAGGAGGGTTTACTAACCTCTCAACTAACGGTTACTAACCCAACCCTCTCACTTCTTGGCTAACTGGTTAACTGACCCAAAGCTCCAACCTCTAGGCTAACTGGTTAACTGACCCAAAGCTCCAACCTCTAGGCTAACTGGTTACCTCAATGTTAACTCAAGGGTGTAAACAGAAAGCTACTATTTATCCAGGAGATACATGGATACGCTACTGGATACTAACCTGTAAGCCAGCTGATAATATTCCTATATGGACCTACTTTTTATCCAGGAGATACATGGATACGCTACTGGATACTAACCTGTAAGCCAGCTGATAATTTGCCTATAGGGACCTACTTTTTATCCAGGAGGTCCATGAGTGGTCTGAGGACAGTCTCAGCATCCATGGCAGCGTTGCTCTTCCCTGCAGCACTCCCCTTCATCTGGACTAATTCCTGGTTCATCTGCTTTACACAGTCCTCAATCACCGGTTTGAAACTGGACAGGGAAATAACACAGGGTTAGCACAGACACACACATACCACAGATACACACATACCACAGATACACACATACCACAGATACACACAGACCACAGATATACACACAGACCACAGATACACACATACCACAGATACACACATACCACAGATACACACATACCACAGATACACACAGACCACAGATATACACACAGACCACAGATACACACATACCACAGATACACACATACAACAGATACACACAGACCACAGATATACACAGACCACAGATACACACATAGCACAGATACACACATACCACAGATACACACATACCACAGATATACACATACCACAGATACACACATACCACAGATACACACAGACCACAGATACACACAGACCACAGATACACACATACCACAGATACACACATACAACAGACACACAGACCACAGATATACACAGACCACAGATACACACAGACCACAGATGTACACAGACCACAATAATACACAGACCACAGATACACACAGACCACAGATACACACAGACCACAGATACACACAGACCACAGATACACACAAACCAAAGACAGGGAAATAACACAGGGTTAGGACAGATACACACATACCACAGATACGCACAGACCACAGATACACACAGAGCACATATGCAAACAGAGCACAGATATACACAGAGACACACATACCACAGTTACACACAGACCACAGATACACACAGACCACAGATACACACATACCACAGATACACACAGACAACAGATACACACATACAACAGATACACACATATCACAGATACACACAGACCACAGATATACACAGACCACAGATACACACAGACCACAGATACACACATACCACAGATACACACATACCACAGATACACACAGACCACAGATACACACATACCACAGATACACACAGACCACAGATATACACAGACACACACAGACCACAGATAAACACAGACCACAGATATACAGACACACACAGACCACACATATACAGACACACACAGACCACAGATACACACAGACCACAGATACATACATACACACATACCACAGATACACACAGACCACAGATATACAGACACACAGAGACCACAGATACACACAGACCACATATACACACAGACCACAGATACACACATACACACAGACCACAGACACACACAGACCACAAATACACACATACACACAGACCTCAGACACAACGAGACCACAGATATACACAGACCACAGATACACACAGACCACAGATATACACAGACCACAGATACACACAGACCAAAGATACACACAGACCATAGACAGGGAAATAACACAGGGTTAGGACAGATACACACATACCACAGATACACACAGACCACAGATACACACAGACCACAGATACACACAGAGAACAGATGCAAACAGAGCACAGATATACACAGAGACACACATTCCACAGATACACACAGACCACAGATATACAGACACACACAGACCACAGATACACACAGACCACAGATACATACATACACACATACCACAGATACAGACAGACCACAGATATACAGATACATGAAGACCACAGATGTACACAGACCACAGATACACACAGACCACAGATACACACATACCACAGATACACACATACCACAGATACACACAGACCACAGATGTACACAGACCACAGATATACACAGACCATAGATACACACATACCACAGATATACACAGACCACAGATACACACAGACCACAGATACACACAAACCAAAGACAGGGAAATAACACAGGGTTAGGACAGATACACACATACCACAGATACGCACAGACCACAGATACACACAGAGCACATATGCAAACAGAGCACAGATACACACATACCACAGATACACACAGACCACAGATACACACAGACCACAGATACACACAGACAACAGATACACACAGACCACAGATACACACATACCACAGATACACACAGCCAACAGATACACACATACAACAGATACACACATATCACAGATACACACAGACCACAGACACACACATACCACAGATACACACATACCACAGATACACACAGACCACAAATACACACATACCGCAGATACACACAGACCACAGATACACACATACCACAGATACACACAGACCACAGATATACACAGACACACACAGACCACAGATATACAGACACACACAGACCACACATATACAGACACACACCGACCACATATACACACAGACCACAGATACACACAGACCACAGATACACACATACACACAGACCACAGACACACACAGACCACAAATACACACATACACACAGACCTCAGACACAACGAGACCACAGATATACACAGACCACAGATACACACAGACCACAGATACACACAGACCACAGATACACACAGACCACAGACAGGGAAATAACACAGGGTTAGGACAGATACACACATACCACAGATACACACAGACCACAGATACACACAGACCACAGATACACACAGAGAACAGATGCAAACAGAGCACAGATATACACAGAGACACACATTCCACAGATACACACAGACCACAGATATACAGACACACACAGACCACAGATACACACATACACACATACCACAGATACAGACAGACCACAGATATACAGATACACGAAGACCACAGATACACACAGACCACAGATACACACAGACCACAGATACACACATACCACAGATACACACATACCACAGATATACACATACCACAGATACACACATACCACAGATATACACATACCACAGATACACACATACAACAGATAGACACATACCACAGATACACACATACCACAGATAGACACATACCACAGATACACACATACCACAGATACACACAGGCCACAGATACACACAGACCACAGATATACACATACCACAGATACACAAATACAACAGATACACACAGACCACAGATATACACAGACCACAGATACACACATAGCACAGATACACACATACCACAGATACACACATACCACAGATATACACATACCACAGATACACACATACCACAGATACACACAGACCACAGATACACACAGACCACAGATACACACATACCACAGATACACACATACAACAGACACACAGACCACAGATATACACAGACCACAGATACACACAGACCACAGATGTACACAGACCACAGATATACACAGACCACAGATACACACAGACCACAGATACACACAGACCACAGATACACACAGACCACAGATACACACAAACCAAAGACAGGGAAATAACACAGGGTTAGGACAGATACACACATACCACAGATACGCACAGACCACAGATACACACAGAGCACATATGCAAACAGAGCACAGATATACACAGAGACACACATACCACAGTTACACACAGACCACAGATACACACAGACCACAGATACACACATACCACAGATACACACAGACAACAGATACACACATACAACAGATACACACATATCACAGATACACACAGACCACAGATATACACAGACCACAGATGCACACAGACCACAGATACACACATACCACAGATACACACATACCACAGATACACACAGACCACAGATACACACATACCACAGATACACACAGACCACAGATATACACAGACACACACAGACCACAGATAAACACAGACCACAGATATACAGACACACACAGACCACACATATACAGACACACACAGACCACAGATACACACAGACCACAGATACATACATACACACATACCACAGATACACACAGACCACAGATATACAGACACACAGAGACCACAGATACACACAGACCACATATACACACAGACCACAGATACACACATACACACAGACCACAGACACACACAGACCACAAATACACACATACACACAGACCTCAGACACAACGAGACCACAGATATACACAGACCACAGATACACACAGACCACAGATATACACAGACCACAGATACACACAGACCACAGATACACACAGACCATAGACAGGGAAATAACACAGGGTTAGGACAGATACACACATACCACAGATACACACAGACCACAGATACACACAGACCACAGATACACACAGAGAACAGATGCAAACAGAGCACAGATATACACAGAGACACACATTCCACAGATACACACAGACCACAGATATACAGACACACACAGACCACAGATACACACAGACCACAGATACATACATACACACATACCACAGATACAGACAGACCACAGATATACAGATACACGAAGACCACAGATACACACAGACCACAGATACACACAGACCACAGATACACACATACCACAGATACACACATACCACAGATACACACAGACCACAGATGTACACAGACCACAGATATACACAGACCATAGATACACACATACCACAGATATACACAGACCACAGATACACACAGACCACAGATACACACAAACCAAAGACAGGGAAATAACACAGGGTTAGGACAGATACACACATACCACAGATACGCACAGACCACAGATACACACAGAGCACATATGCAAACAGAGCACAGATACACACATACCACAGATACACACAGACCACAGATACACACAGACCACAGATACACACAGACAACAGATATACACAGACCACAGATACACACATACCACAGATACACACAGACAACAGATACACACATACAACAGATACACACATATCACAGATACACACAGACCACAGATATACACAGACCACAGATACACACAGACCACAGACACACACATACCACAGATACACACATACCACAGATACACACAGACCACAGATACACACATACCACAGATACACACAGACCACAGATACACACATACCACAGATACACACAGACCACAGATATACACAGACACACACAGACCACAGATATACAGACACACACAGACCACACATATACAGACACACACCAACCACAGATACACACAGACCACAGATACACACAGACCACAGATACACACATACACACAGACCACAGACACACACAGACCACAAATACACACATACACACAGACCTCAGACACAACGAGACCACAGATATACACAGACCACAGATACACACAGACCACAGATACACACAGACCACAGATACACACAGACCACAGACAGGGAAATAACACAGGGTTAGGACAGATACACACATACCACAGATACACACAGACCACAGATACACACAGACCACAGATACACACAGAGAACAGATGCAAACAGAGCACAGATATACACAGAGACACACATTCCACAGATACACACAGACCACAGATATACAGACACACACAGACCACAGATACACACAGACCACAGATACACACATACACACATACCACAGATACAGACAGACCACAGATATACAGATACACGAAGACCACAGATACACACAGACCACAGATACACACAGACCACAGATACACACATACCACAGATACACACATACCACAGATATACACATACCACAGATACACACATACCACAGATATACACATACCACAGATACACACATACAACAGATAGACACATACCACAGATACACACATACCACAGATAGACACATACCACAGATACACACATACCACAGATACACACAGGCCACAGATACACACAGACCACAGATATACACATACCACAGATACACAAATACCAGAGATATACACATACCACAGATAGACACATACCACAGATACACACAGACCACAGACAGGGAAATAACACAGGGTTAGGACAGATACACACATACCACAGATACACACAGACCACAGATACACACAGACCACAGATACACACAGAGAACAGATGCAAACAGAGCACAGATATACACAGAGCCACACATACCACAGATACACACAGACCACAGATATACACAGACACACACAGACCACAGATATACAAACACACACAGACCACACATATACAGACACACACAGACCACAGATACACACAGACCACAGATACATACATACACACATACCACAGATACACACAGACCACAGATATACAGAGACACAGAGACCACAGATACACACAGACCACAGATACACACAGACCATAGATACACACATACACACAGACCACAGACACAGACAGACCACAAATACACACATACACAGAGACCTCAGACACAACAAGACCACAGATATACACAGACCACAGATACACACAGACCACAGATACACACAGACCACATATAAACACAGACCACAGACAGGGAAATAACACAGGGTTAGGACATATACACACATACCACAGATACACACATACCACAGATACACACAGATCACAGATGCAAAAAGAGCACAGATACACACAGACCACAGATACACAATTTCCACAGATACACACAGACCACAGATATACACAGACACACACAGACCACAGATACACACAGACCACAGATATACAGATAAACGAAGACCACAGATACACACAGACCACAGATACACACAAACCACAGATACACACAGACCACAGATACACACAGACCACAGATACACACAGACCACATATAAACACAGACCACAGACAGGGAAATAACACAGGGTTAGGACAGATACACACATACCACAGATACACACATACCACAGATACACACAGATCACAGATGCAAAAAGAGCACAGATACACACAGACCACAGATACACAATTTCCACAGATACACACAGCCCACAGATATACACAGACACACACAGACCACAGATACACACAGACCACAGATATACAGACACACACAGACCACAGATATACAGACACACACAGACCACAGATACACACAGACAACAGATACATACATACACACCAACCACAGATACACACAGACCACAGATATACAGATACACGAAGACCACAGACACACACAGACCATAGATACACACAAACAAAGACACACACAGATCCCCCCCCCCACACACACCTGGAGCCGAAGACTGCACTGAGCTCATCCAGAACAGTGTTGAGTTTGTTCTGCAGTTCCTTCAGTAGTTCACTGGCCTCAGCATCCAGCTGCAACAGTAACAGGCAGGGAGATGCCCATCATTAGCTGCTACATCAATACAGCATTATATCAATATCACTATACATCTCTACTATATCACCAACACTATACATATCTACTATATGGGGCGGCAGTGTAGCCTAGTGGTTAGAGCATTGGACTAGTAACCGAAAGGTTGCAAGTTCAAATCCCCGAGCTGACAAGGTACAAAATCTGTCGTTCTGCCCCTGAACAGGCAGTTAACCCACTGTTCCAAGGCCGTCATTGAAAATAAGAATTTGTTCTTAACTGACTTGCCTAGTAAAATAAAGGTAAAATAAAGGTAAAATAAATATCACTAACACTATATATTTCCACAATATCACTAACACTATACATCTCCATTATATCACTAACACTATACATCTCCACTATATCACTAACACTATACATCTCCATTATATCACTAACACTATACATCTCCACTATATCACTAACACTATACATCTCCATAATATAACTAACACTATACATCTCCATTATATCACTAACACTATACATCTCCATTATATCACTAACACTATACATCTCCACTATATCACTAATAGGGTGTAGAGAATAGGGTGCCATTTGAAGGCAGCATAAAGGTGTTTTAGGGCAGGTTTGGTGGAGACATATAGATCCCCAACCCTCTAAATGTGTTTTAGAGCAGGTTTGGTGGAGACAGATAGATCCCCAACCCTCTAAATGTGTTTTAGTGCAGATTTTGTGGAGACAGATAGATCCCCAACCCCCTAAATGTGTTTTAGTGCAGGTTTGGTGGAGACAGATAGATCCCCAATCCTCTGAATGTGTTTTAGAGCAGGTTTGGTGGAGACAATAGATCCCCAACCCTGTGAATGTGTTTTAGAACAGGTTTGGTGGAGACAGATAGATCCCCAAACCTCAAAATGTTTTTTAGAGCAGGTTTTGTGGAGACAGATAGATCCCCAAACCTCTAAATGTGTTTTAGAGCAGGTTTGGTGGAGACAGATAGATCCCAACCTTCTAAATGTGTTTTAGAGCAGGTTTGGTGGAGACAGATAGATCCCTAACCCTCTAAATGTGTTTTAGTGCAGGTTTGGTGGAGACAGATAGATCCCCAACCCTCTGAATGTGTTTTAGAGCAGGTTTGGTGGAGACAGATAGATCCCCAACCCTCTGAATGTGTTTTAGAGCAGGTTTTGTGGAGACGGATAGATCCCCAAACCTCTAAATGTGTTTTAGAGCAGGTTTGGTGGAGACAGATAGATCCCCAACCCTCTGAATGTGTTTTAGTGCAGGTTTGGTGGAGACAGATGGATCCCCAACCCTCTGAATGTGTTTTAGAGCAGGTTTGGTGGAGACAGATAGATCCCCAACCCTCTGAATGTGTTTTAGTGCAGGTTTGGTGGAGACAGATAGATCCTCAACCCTCTGAATGTGTTTTAAAGCAGGTTTGGTGGAGACAGATAGATCCCCAACCCTCTGAATGTGTTTTAGAGCAGGTTTGGTGGAGACAGATAGATCCCCAACCCTCTAAATGTGTTTTAGTGCAGGTTTGGTGGAGACAGATAGATCCCCAACCCTCTAAAGGTGTTTTAGAGGGGAGATCTAATCTATCTGGGTGTGACGGTCTAATCGTCACTCAGTCAGCTCACAGGACCCAGCCTCCCAACTCAACTCTCTGATAGTCAGTCAAGTACATGGTTCGTACGAAAAGCACATGTTGTGTCACAGCTCCACATTACTGAATGCCTCTGAAGTACCATGTCAGGAAGAGAGGACACTGGGTGCAACCTAAATGTTCCCTATGTAGTACAATATGGGTCCTGGTCAAAAGTAGTGCACTACTGTCTTTAGGGAATAGGGTGTCATCATAACATCTATAGGGCCTGTCTGTGTATTCCAGGGTGTACTGAAAAGAGAACAGAGGGGCAGACAGCGTCATTTAGAATGACTAAAGACTTTCTGACTGGCCTGCTCCTTGAAGCGTTTAAGTCTACTCTATAGATCCCACAATCCCACCAGTTACATTGCCACTTATTCTGCAAACATAAGTGTGTGTGTGTGTGTTGTTTGTGTTTTGTGTATTGATGCTGTGTGTATAGTGGAGAGTGGTAGCTGTTTCAGGCCTGGTCCCTGAGATTGATATGTGATGAAAGCTCGCTGCTCCATGTGCATGACAGGTCATCACATTAAATCAAATCAAATGTTATTAGTCACATGCGCCGAATACAACAGGTGTAGACCTTACAGTGAAATGCTACTTACGAGCCCCTAAACCAACAAAGCAGTAAAAAAATAGTGGATATGAAATGTATATGAAAAAAAGTTACATGTAATTAAAGAGCAGCAGTAAAGTAACAATAGCGAGACTATATACAGGGGGGTACCGTTACAGAGTCAATGTGCGGGGGCACAGGTTTGTCAAGGTAATTGAGGTAATATGTACATGTAGTTAGAGTTATTAAAGTGACTATACATAGATGATAACAACAGAGAGCAGCAGTGGTGTAAAAGAGGGGGGGCAATACAAATAGTCTGGGTAGCCTTTTGATTAGATGTTCAGGAGTCTTATGGCTTGGAGGTAGAAGCTGTTTAAAAGCCTCTTGGATCTAGACTTGGCGCTCCGGTACCGCTTGCTGTGCGGTAGCAGAGAGAGCAGCCTATGACTAGGGTGGCTGGAGTCTTTGACAATTTTTTGGGCCTTCCTCTGACACCTCCTGGTATAGAGGTCCTGGAAGGCAGGAAGTTTGTCGCCAGTGAAGTCCTGGGCCGTACAGACTACCTTCTGTAGTTTCTTGCAAAACAGATAGAGACATACCCCAAGTGACTTACAGCTGTAATCGCAGCAAAAGGTGGCGCTACAAAGTATTAACTTAATGGGGCTGAATAATTTTGCACGCCCAATATTTCAGTTTTTGATTTGTTCAAAAAGTTTGACATATCCAATAAATGTCGTTCCACTTCATGATTGTGTCCCACTTGTTGATTCTTCACAAAAAATACAGTTTTATATCTTTATGTTTGAAGCCTGAAATGTGGCAAAAGGTCGCAAAGTTCAAGGGGGCCGAATACTTTCGCAAGGCACTGTATATGTGCTTTCTTGAGCAGGGGGACCTTGCAGGCGCTGCAGGATTTCAGTCCTTCACAGCGTAGTGTGTTACCAATTGTTTTCTTGGTGACTATGGTCCCAGCTGCCTTGAGATCATTGACAAGATCTTCCCATGTAGTTCTGGGCTGATTGCTCACCGTTCTCATTATCATTGCAACTCCACGAGTTGAGATCTTGCATGGAGTCCCAGGCCGAGAGAGATTGACAGTTCTTTTGTGTTCCTTCCATTTGCGAATAATCGCACCAACTGTTGTCACCTTCTCACTAAACTGCTTGAAGATAGACTTGTAGCCCATTCCAGCCTTGTGTAGGTCTACAATCTTGTCCCTGACATCATTGGAGAGCTCTTTGGTCTTGGCCATGGTGGAGAGTTTGGAAACTGATTGATTGATTGCTTCTGTGGACAGGTGTCATTTATACAGGTAACAAACTGAGATTAGGAGCACTCCCTTTAAGAGTGTGCTCCTAATCTCAGCTTGTTACCTGTATAAAAGACACTTGTGAGCCAGACATCTTTCTGATTGAGAGGGGGTCAACTACTTATTTCCCTCATTATAATGCAAATCAATTTATAACATTTTTAACATGCGTTTTTCTGGATTTTGTTGTTGTTATTCTGTCTCTCACTGTTCAAATTAACCTACCATTAAAATTAGCGACTGATCATTTCTTTGTCAGTGGGCAAACGTACAAAATCAGCAGGGAATCAAATATTTTTTTCCCTCACTGTATGTGTTCCTTTTGTCCAGGTGGGAAAGGGCAGTGTGGAGTGCAATAGAGATTGCATCATCTGCGGATCTGTTAGGGCGGTATGCAATTTGGAGTGGGTCTTGGATTTCTGGGATAATGGTGTTGATGTGAGCCATGACCAGCATTTCAAAGCACTTCATGGCTACAGATGTGAGTGCTATGGGTCAGTAGTCATTGAGGCAGGTTACCTTAGTATTCTTGGGCACAGGGACTATGGTGATCTGCTTATAATGTTGGTATTACAGATTAGGACAGGGAGAGGTTGAAAACATCAGTGACGACACTTGCCAGTTGGTCAGCGCATGCTCGCAGTACACGTCCTGGTAAGCCGTCTGGCCCTGCGGCCGTGTGAATGTTGACCTGTTTAAAGGTCTTACTCACATCGGCTGTGGAGAGTTCCGGTTCCGGGTTGGAGCGAGCGGTCGCATCTACACTTCGGTCCGCAGGTAGTATAACTTTTCATTACATTTTCATTACATTTCATTATAGTACAACGGTTTGATTTGTCTAACCTTAGCAATTCCTTCTTAGCTAGCTACATAGCCGTCTTGGTATCAAAGATAATTGCGTAATTATCGTATTTCGTCGTCCTAACGTAGTCTACACTGCTATCTGCTATCTGCCCAGCAGCTAGCTAATCGTCCACCGTCTACCAGCACTGTAGAAACTATTACACTCAACTGAACGACTCGATTAGTGTAGTGTTAGCTAGCTACATAGTTGTCTTTGCTGTCTTCGTATCCAAAATAATTGTGTAGTTTAGAGTGTGTAGACTTAGAGTGATTATCTTAATTTACCGAGGTTAGCTAGCCAGCTATTTGTCGTCCTTAACGTAGGAGATACTGCTAGCTAGCTAGCCAACAGCTAGCCAACGTCTACCGAATAAGAACTTCAACAACCCGGTCAACATTCCGCTTCGCTCCACAGGTAGTATCACATTTTCATTTCACTTCATTACAGTACAACGGTTTGATTTGTTTGATCGTAGCTAGCTAGCTACATAGCCGTCTTTGTATCTAAGACAATTGTGTAGTCTAGAGCGATTTTCTAGGTTAGCTAGCCAGCTATTGTCGTTCTTTTAACGTAACGTAACGTAATCAACACTGCTAGCTAGCCGGCTAGCCCCCGAATAGCAGCACTGTAGAAACTATTACACTCGACGGAACGACTTGATTAGTGTAGTGTCAACAACGCAGCCACTGCCTGCTAGCCTACTCCAGCAGTACTGTATCATTTCAATCATTTTAGTCAATAAGATTCTTGCTACGTAAGCTTAACTTTCTGAACATTCGAGACGTGTAGTCCACTTGTCATTCCAATCTCCTTTGCATTAGCGTAGCCTCTTCTGTAGCCTGTCAACTATGTGTCTATCTATCCCTGTTCTCTAACCCTAATCTGGTAGTCCCTGCGCGCACGACCCACGTGGAGTTCCAGGTCTCCGGTAGCCTCTGGAACTGCCGATCTGCGGCCAACAAGGCAGAGTTCATCTCAGCCTATCCCTCCCTCCAGTCCCTCGACTTCTTGGCACTGACGGAAACATGGATCACCACAGATAACACTGCTACATTTACATTTACATTTAAGTCATTTAGCAGACGCTCTTATCCAGAGCGACTTACAAATTGGTGAATTCACCTTCTGACATCCAGTGGAACAGCCACTGCTCTCTCTTCGTCCGCCCACGTGTTCTCGCACACCCCGAGAGCTTCTGGTCAGCGGGGTGGTGGCACCGGGATCCTCATCTCTCCCAAGTGGTCATTCTCTCTTTCTCCCCTTACCCATCTGTCTATCGCCTCCTTTGAATTCCATGCTGTCACAGTTACCAGCCCTTTCAAGCTTAACATCCTTATCATTTATCGCCCTCCAGGTTCCCTCGGAGAGTTCATCAATGAGCTTGATGCCTTGATAAGCTCCTTTCCTGAGGACGGCTCACCTCTTACAGTCCTGGGCGACTTTAACCTCCCCACGTCTACCTTTGACTCATTCCTCTCTGCCTCCTTCTTTCCACTCCTCTCCTCTTTTGACCTCACCCTCTCACCTTCCCCCCTACTCACAAGGCAGGCAATACGCTCGACCTCATCTTTACTAGATGCTGTTCTTCCACTAACCTCATTGCAACTCCCCTCCAAGTCTCCGACCACTACCTTGTATCCTTTTCCCTCTCGCTCTCATCCAACACTTCCCACACTGCCCCTACTCGGATGGTATCGCGCCGTCCCAACCTTCGCTCTCTCTCCTCCGCTACTCTCTCCTCTTCCATCCTATCATCTATTCCCTCTGCTCATACCTTCTCCAACCTATCTCCTGATTCTGCCTCCTCAACCCTCCTCTCTTCCCTTTCTGCATCCTTTGACTCACTATGTCCCCTATCCTCCAGGCCGGCTCGGTCCTCCCCTCCCGCTCCGTGGCTCGACGACTCATTGCGAGCTCACAGAACAGTGCTCCGGGCAGCCGAGCGGAAATGGAGGAAAACTCGCCTCCCTGCGGACCTGGCATCCTTTCACTCCCTCCTCTCTACATTTTCCTCCTCTGTCTCTGCTGCTAAAGCCACTTTCTACCACTCTAAATTCCAAGCATCTGCCTCTAACCCTAGGAAGCTCTTTGCCACCTTCTCCTCCCTCCTGAATCCTCCTCCCCCTCCCCCCTCCTCCTCCCTCTCTGCAGATGACTTCGTCAACCATTTTGAAAAGAAGGTCGACGACATCCGATCCTCGTTTGCTAAGTCAAACGACACCGCTGGTTCTGCTCACACTGCCCTACCCTGTGCTCTGAGCTCTTTCTCCCCTCTCTCTCCAGATGAAATCTCGCTTCTTGTGACGGCCGGCCGCCCAACAACCTGCCCGCTTGACCCTATCCCCTCCTCTCTTCTCCAGACCATTTCCGGAGACCTTCTCCCTTACCTCACCTCGCTCATCAACTCATCCCTGACCGCTGGCTACGTCCCTTCCGTCTTCAAGAGAGCGAGAGTGGCACCCCTTCTGAAAAAACCTACACTCGATCCCTCCGATGTCAACAACTACAGACCAGTATCCCTTCTTTCTTTTCTCTCCAAAACTCTTGAATGTGCCGTCCTTGGCCAGCTCTCCCGCTATCTCTCTCAGAATGACCTTCTTGATCCAAATCAGTCAGGTTTCAAGACTAGAATCTGTCTCCTCGCCACGCGCTCTCACCACTGGTGTCCCCCAGGGCTCTGTTCTAGGCCCTCTCCTATTCTCGCTATACACCAAGTCACTTGGCTCTGTCATAACCTCACATGGTCTCTCCTATCATTGCTATGCAGACTACACACAATTAATCTTCTCCTTTCCCCCTTCTGATGACCAGGTGGCGAATCGCATCTCTGCATGTCTGGCAGACATATCAGTGTGGATGACGGATCACCACCTCAAGCTGAACCTCGGCAAGACGGAGCTGCTCTTCCTCCCGGGGAAGGACTGCCCGTTCCATGATCTCGCCATCACGGTTGACAACTCCATTGTGTCCTCCTCCCAGAGCGCTAAGAACCTTGGCGTGATCCTGGACAACACCCTGTCGTTCTTAACTAACATCAAGGCGGTGGCCCGTTCCTGTAGGTTCATGCTCTACAACATCCGCAGAGTACGACCCTGCCTCACACAGGAAGCGGCGCAGGTCCTAATCCAGGCACTTGTCATCTCCCGTCTGGATTACTGCAACTCGCTGTTGGCTGGGCTCCCTGCCTGTGCCATTAAACCCCTACAACTCATCCAGAACTCCGCAGCCCGTCTGGTGTTCAACCTTCCCAAGTTCTCTCACGTCACCCCGCTCCTCCGCTCTCTCCACTGGCTTCCAGTTGAAGCTTGCATCCGCTACAAGACCATGGTGCTTGCCTACGGAGCTGTGAGGGGAACGGCACCGCAGTACCTCCAGGCTCTGATCAGGCCCTACACCCAAACAAGGGCACTGCGTTCATCCACCTCTGGCCTGCTCGCCTCCCTACCACTGAGGAAGTACAGTTCCCGCTCAGCCCAGTCAAAACTGTTCGCTGCTCTGGCCCCCCAATGGTGGAACAAACTCCCTCACGACGCCAGGACAGTGGAGTCAATCACCACCTTCCGGAGACACCTGAAACCCCACCTCTTCAAGGAATACCTAGGATAGGATAAAGTAATCCTTCTCACCCCCCTTAAATGATTTAGATGCACTATTGTAAAGTGGCTGCTCCACTGGATGTCAGAAGGTGAATTCACCAATTTGTAAGTCGCTCTGGATAAGAGCGTCTGCTAAATGACTTAAATGTAATGTAAATGTGAGAGCGTGATCACACAGTCTTCCGGAACAGCTGATGCTCTCATGCATGTTTCAGTGTTATTTGCCTTGACACGAGCATAGAAGTTATTTAGCTTATCTGGTAGGTTCGTGTCACTGGGCAGCTCTCGGCTGTGCTTCCCTTTGTGGTATGTAATGGTTTGCAAGTCCTGCCATATCCGATGAGCATTAGAGCCAGGGTAGTACAATTCGATGCTAGTCCTTTATTAACGCCTCTGTTTGATGGTTAGTCGGAGGGCATAGTGGGATTTCTTATAAGCTTCGGGTTAGAGTCCCGCTCCTAGCCTTTAGTTCAGTGCGGATGTTGCCTGTTATCCATGGCTTATGGTTGGGTTATGTACGTACGGTCACTGTGAGGACGACGTCGTCGATGCACTTATTGATGTAGCCAATGACTGATGTGGTGTACTCCTCATTGCCATCGGAGGAATCCCTGAACATATTCCAGTCTGTGATAGCAAAACCGTCCTGTAACTTAGCATCTGCTTCATCTGACCACTTTTTTTATTGATTGAGTCACTGATGCTTCCGGCTTTAATTTTTGCTTATAAGCAGGAATCAGGAGGATAGAATTATGGTCAGATTTGCCAAATGGAGGGCGAGGGAGAGCTTTGTATGAGTCTCTGTGTGTGGAGTAAAAGGTGGTCTAGAGTTTTTTTCCCTCTGGTTGCACATGTGACATGCTGATATAAAGACCGATATAAGCTTCCCTGCATTAAAGTCCCCGGCCACAAGGAGCACTGCCTCTGGGTGTGCGTTTTACTGTTTGCTTATGGCGGAATACAGCTCATTGAATGCGGTCTTCGTGCCAGCCTCAGTCTGTGGTGGTATGTAGACAGCTACGAAAAATACAGATGAAAACTCTCTAGGTACATAGAGTGGTCTACAGTTTATCATGAGATACTCTACCTCATGCGAACAAAACCTTGAGACTTCCTTAGATATCGTGCACCAGCTGTTATTTACAAAAATACATAGTCCACCGCCCCTTGTTTTACCAGACGCCGCTGTTCCATACTGCCGGTACAGCCTATAACCAGCCAGCTGTATGTTGATAATGTCATCGTTCAGCCACCACTCCATGGAGCATGAGATATTATAGTTTTCCAATGTTCCGTTGGTAGTTAATCTTCCGCGTAGGTCATCGATTTTATTTTCCAAAGGTTGCACGCTTGCTAGCAGAATAGAAGGCAGTGTGAGTTTATTCGATTGCTTAGAAATTCTCAGAAGACAGCCCGCCCTCCGGCCCCTTTTTCTCTGCCTTCTCTCACGCAAATGACGGGGATCTGGGCCTGTTCCCGGGAAAGCAATGTGTCATTCACGTCGTGCTCATTAAAGGAAAAAAAGGACTCTGCCAGTTCGTGGTGAGTAATCGCAGTTTGGCAGTTATTTTCATAAGAGATGGTAGCAGCAACATTATGTATGAAAAAAGTTTTAAAATAAGTTGAAAACAACGCAAAGAAACAAACCAAAAAATCACAATTGGATAGAAACACGTCAGCCTTCTTATCCAGTGCCACTTTACAGTGTGTGTGCATATATATATACATATATATATACATATATATATATATACATATATATATATATATATATATATATATATATATATATATATATATATATATATATATATATATATATATATATATATATATATATATATATGTGTGTGTGTGTGTGTGTGTGTGTGTGTGTGTGTGTGTGTGTGTGTGTGTGTGTGTGTAATTGTGACAGATCCTCACATTAGGTTAGATAAGAGTCATGCAGTCGCAGACCAGCTCTCTAATCCTATCTCATTCTGATGGTGGATGGCTTCTAGAGACAGCTGTTGTGTATAGTAAGCCATTATAGAAGCCATTACACAGCGATCAAGATGTTATCCTCTCTCACGTCTCTGTCTCAGCCTTGCAGAAGTTGATGTTATGTCCATGAAATGAAGGATGTGTTATTTCTCATTCTATAATATGTAGAGCCTGAAATATGTGTTATTCCAAATGATATGATAGCACATTGATCTGTGTAATTGCCCTGGCTTTCAGTTTGCTAATTGCTTTGGGAACACTTTCACTGCCATTCAGCCAGTAATGTGTTTTTGTGCTGAGGTCTGCCTAAAATGGAAAAAACATTTAGTTTATCAACCTGCATGATCCATTATGTTCCGCTATCATTAGGAATAGCTGTCTAATGCATGAATGACAAAGTAGTTTATAGTGGTATCAGGTTGTGATTACTATTGTATGTTTTTCCTGAATAATGCAACACCCCTGTCACTCAATTCGCCTAATAAATCACCTGTCAAATGTCTAAAGCAGGAGCTACAGCCAAACCAACTAAAGCCGTTAATTTCAGTCAGATATGTCTATGTCTTTGTCCTGAATGGCACCCCTTTCCCTTTACAGTGCACTACTTTTATAGCGCACTACATTACTTGCTCAAATGTAGTACACTGGAAAGGGAATATGGTGCATTTGGATGCAGACTCTGTCTGTTCAGATGCCTCATTACTGTAACAGAGCCTTTACTTCAGAGAGAGAGAGAGAGAGAGAGAGCACAGCTGGGGAGTTTTGTAAGCATTTGAGAAGCTCATCAGAGTTTGTACGAAATCTTGTCGAGAGCATTTTGTAGCTTCAGCTTGGGGACCAAAAATAATTGAGTGCGGGGGCAAGATGCTAGATAAATACTGTGCCCTGACAGAACGCGGGGGCTAGATGACAGATGAATAATGCTCCCTGACAGAAAGTTGGGCTACATGCAAGATAAATACTGCTCCCTGACAGAGAGTGGGGCTAGATGACAGATGAATACTGCTCCCTGACAGATAGTGGGGGCTAAATGACAGATGAATGCTGCTCCCTGACAGAGAGTGGGGGCTAAATGACAGATGAATACTGCTCCCTGACAGAGAGTGGGGCTAGGTGACAGATGAATACTGTTCCCTGACAGAGAGTGGGGCTAGATGACAGATGAATACTGCTCCCTGACAGAGAGTGGGGCTAAATGACAGATGAATACTGTTCCCTGACAGAGAGTGGGGCTAGATGACAGATGAATACTGCTCCCTGACAGAGAGTGGGGCTAGATGACAGATGAATAATGCTCCCTGACAGAGAGTGGGGCTAGATGACAGATGAATACTGTTCCCTGACAGAGAGTGGGGCTAGATGACAGATGAATACTGCTCCCTGACAGAGAGTGGGGGCTAGATGACAGATGAATACTGTTCCCTGACAGAGAGTGGGGGCTAGATGACAGATGAATACTGCTCCCTGACAGAGAGTGGGGCTAGATGACAGATGAATACTGCTCCCTGACAGAGAGTGGGGGCTAAATGACAGATGAATACTGCTCCCTGACAGAGAGTGGGGGCTAGATGACAGATGAATACTGCTCCCTGACAGAGAGTGGGGCTAGATGACAGATGAATACTGCTCCCTGACAGAGAGTGGGGCTAGATGACAGATGAATACTGCTCCCTGACAGAGAGTGGTGGCTAAATGACAGATGAATACTTTCCCTGACAGAGAGTGGGGCTAGATGACAGATGAATACTGCTCCCTGACAGAGAGTGGGGCTAGATGACAGATGAATACTGCTCCCTGACAGAGAGTGGGGCTAGATGACAGATGAATACTGCTCCCTGACAGAGAGTGGGGGCTAGATGACAGATGAATAATGCTCCCTGACAGAGAGTGGGGGATGACAGATGAATATGACAGATGAATAGATGACAGATGAATACTGCTCCCTGACAGAGAGTGGGGGCTAGATGACAGATGAATACTGTTCCCTGACAGAGAGTGGGGCTAGATGACAGATGAATACTGCTCCCTGGCAGAGAGTGGGGCTAGATGACAGATGAATACTGCTCCCTGACAGAGAGTGGGGGCTAAATGACAGATAAATAATGCTCCCTGACAGAGAGTGGGGCTAGATGACAGATGAATACTGGGGGGCTAAATGACAGATGAATACTGCTCCCTGACAGAGAGTGGGGGCTAGATGACAGATGAATACTGCTCCCTGACAGAGAGTGGGGCTAGATGACAGATGAATACTGCTCCCTGACAGAGAGTGGGGCTAGATGACAGATGAATACTGCTCCCTGACAGAGAGTGGGGCTAGATGACAGATGAATAATGCTCCATGACAGAGAGTGGGGCTAGATGACAGATGAATACTGCTCCCTGACAGAGAGTGGGGGCTAGATGACAGATGAATACTGCTCCCTGACAGAGAGTGGGGCTAGATGACAGATGAATACTGCTCCCTGACAGAGAGTGGGGCTAGATGACAGATGAATACTGCTCCCTGACAGAGAGTGGGGCTAGATGACAGATGAATACTGCTCCCTGACAGAGAGTGGGGGCTAGATGACAGATAAATAATGCTCCCTGACAGAGAGTGGGGGATGCCAGATGAATACTGACAGATAGCGGGGGCTAGGTGACAGATGAATACTGCTCCCTGACAGAGAGTGGGCTAGATGACAGATGAATACTGCTCCCTGACAGATAGTGGGGGCTAGGTGACAGATGAATACTGCTCCCTGACAGAGAGTGGGGGCTAAATGACAGATGAATACACAGAGAGTGGGGGCTAAATGACAGATGAATACTGCCCCTGACAGAGAGTGGGGCTAGATGACAGATGAATACTGCTCCCTGACAGAGAGTGGGGCTAGATGACAGATGAATACTGCACCCTGACAGAGAGTGGGGCTAGATGACAGATGAATACTGCTCCCTGACAAAGAGTGGGGGCTAGATGACAGATGAATACTGCTCCCTGACAGAGAGTGGGGCTAGATGACAGATGAATACTGCTCCCTGACAGAGAGTGGGGCTGACAGATGAATACTGCTTCCTGACAGATGGGGCTAGATGACAGATGAATAATGCTCCCTGACAGAGAGTGGGGCTAGATGACAGATGAATACTGCTCCCTGACAGAGAGTGGGCTGATGACAGATGAATACTGTCCCTGACAGAGAGTGGGGGCTAGATGACAGATGAATACTGTTCCCTGACAGAGAGTGGGGCCAGATGAATACTGCTCCCTGACAGAGAGTGGGGCTAGATGACAGATGAATACTGCTCCCTGACAGAGAGTGGGGGCTAAATGACAGATGAATACTGCTCCCTGACAGAGAGTGGGGGCTAGATGACAGATGAATACTGCTCCCTGACAGAGAGTGGGGCTAGATGACAGATGAATACTGCTCCCTGACAGAGAGTGGGGCTAGATGACAGATGAATACTGCCCCTGACAGAGAGTGGGGCTAGATGACAGATGAATAATGGACAGAGAGTGGGGCTAGATGACAGATGAATACTGCTCCCTGACAGAGAGTGGGGGCTAGATGACAGATGAATACTGCTCCCTGACAGAGAGTGGGGCTAGATGACAGATGAATACTGCTCCCTGACAGAGAGTGGGGCTAGATGACAGATGAATACTGCTCCCTGACAGAGAGTGGGGCTAGATGACAGATGAATACTGCTCCCTGACAGAGAGTGGGGGCTAGATGACAGATAAATAACGCTCCCTGACAGAGAGTGGGGCGAGATGCCAGGTGAATACTGCTCCCTGACAGATAGCGGGGCTAGGTGACAGATGAATACTGCTCCCTGACAGAGAGTGGGGCTAGATGACAGATGAATACTGCTCCCTGACAGATAGTGGGGGCTAAATGACAGATGAATGCTGCTCCCTGACAGAGAGTGGGGGCTAAATGACAGATGAATACTGCTCCCTGACATAGAGTGGGGGCTAGATGACAGATGAATACTGCTCCCTGACAGAGAGTGGGCTAGATGACAGATGAATACTGCTCCCTGACAGAGAGTGGGGCTAGATGACAGATGAATACTGCTCCCTGACAGAGAGTGGGGCTAGATGACAGATGAATACTGCTCCCTGACATAGAGTGGGGGCTAGATGACAGATGAATACTGCTCCCTGACAGAGAGTGGGGGCTAAATGACAGATGAATACTTCTCCCTGACAGAGAGTGGGGCTAGATGACAGATGAATACTGCTCCCTGGCAGAGAGTGGGGCTAGATGACAGATGAATACTGCTCCCTGACAGAGAGTGGGGCTAGATGACAGATGAATACTGCTCCCTGACAGAGAGTGGGGCTAGATGACAGATGAATAATGCTCCCTGACAGAGAGTGGGGCTAGATGACAGATGAATACTGCTCCCTGACAGAGAGTGGGGCTAGATGACAGATGAATACTGCTCCCTGACAGAGAGTGGGGGCTAGATGACAGATGAATACTGTTCCCTGACAGAGAGGCTAGATGACAGATGAATACTGCTCCCTGACAGAGAGTGGGGCTAGATGACAGATGAATACTGCTCCCTGACAGAGAGTGGGGCTAGATGACAGATGAATACTGCTCCCTGACAGAGAGTGGGGGCTAAATGACAGATGAATACTTCTCCCTGACAGAGTGGGGCTAGATGACAGATGAATACTGCTCCCTGGCAGAGAGTGGGGCTAGATGACAGATGAATACTGCTCCCTGACAGAGAGTGGGGCTACATGACAGATGAATACTGCTCCCTGACAGAGAGGGGGCTAGATGACAGATGAATAATGGTCCCTGACAGAGAGTGGGGCTAGATGACAGATGAATACTGCTCCCTGACAGAGAGTGGGGCTAGATGACAGATGAATACTGCTCCCTGACAGAGAGTGGGGGCTAGATGACAGATGAATACTGTTCCTTGACAGAGAGTGGGGCTAGATGACAGATGAATACTGCTCCCTGACAGAGAGTGGGGCTAGATGACAGATGAATACTGCTCCCTGACAGAGAGTGGGGCTAGATGACAGATGAATACTGCTCACTGACAGAGAGTGGGGCTAAATGACAGATGAATACTGCTCCCTGACAGAGAGTGGGGGCTAGATGACAGATGAATACTGCTCCCTGACAGAGAGTGGGGCTAGATGACAGATGAATACTGCTCCCTGACAGAGAGTGGGGCTAGATGACAGATGAATACTGTTCCCTGACAGAGAGTGGGGCTAGACGACAGATGAATAATGCTCCCTGACAGAGAGTGGGGCTAGATGACAGATGAATACTGTTCCCTGACAGAGAGTGGGGGCTAGATGACAGATGAATACTGCTCCCTGACAGAGAGTGGGGCTAGATGACAGATGAATACTGCTCCCTGACAGAGAGTGGGGCTAGATGACAGATGAATACTGCTCCCTGACAGAGAGTGGGGCTAGATGACAGATGAATACTGCTCCCTGACAGAGAGTGGGGGCTAAATGACAGATAAATAATGCTCCCTGACAGAGAGTGGGGGCGAGATGCCAGATGAATACTGCTCCCTGACAGATAGCGGGGGCTGGTGACAGATGAATACTGCTCCCTGACAGAGAGTAGATGAATACTGCTCCCTGACAGATAGTGGGGGCTAGGTGACAGATGAATACTGCTCCCTGACAGAGAGTGGGGGCTAAATGACAGATGAATACTGCTCCCTGACAGAGAGTGGGGGCCTGAATACTGCTCCCTGACAGAGAGTGGGGCTAGATGACAGATGAATACTGCTCCCTGACAGAGAGTGGGGCTAGATGACAGATGAATACTGCTCCCTGACAGAGAGTGGGGCTAGATGACAGATGAATACTGCTCCCTGACATAGAGTGGGGGCTAGATGACAGATGAATACTGCTCCCTGACAGAGAGTGGGGGCTAAATGACAGATGAATACTTCTCCCTGACAGAGAGTGGGCTGACAGATGAATACTGTAGAGAGGCCTGACAGATGAATACTGCTTTGGGGCTAGATGACAGATGAATACTGCTCCTGACAGAGAGTGGGGCTAGATGACAGATGAATAATGCTCCCTGACAGAGAGTGGGCTAGATGACAGATGAATACTGCTTGGGGCTAGATGACAGATGAATACTGCTCCCTGACAGAGAGTGGGGGCTAGATGACAGATGAATACTGTTCCCTGACAGAGAGTGGGGCTAGATGACAGATGAATACTGCTCCCTGACAGAGAGTGGGGCTGATGACAGATGAATACTGCTCCCTGACAGAGAGTGGGGCTAGATGACAGATGAATACTGCCCCCTGACAGAGAGTGGGCTAGATGACAGATGAATACTGCTCCCTGACAGATAGTGGGGCTAGGTGACAGATGAATACTGCTCCCTGACAGAGAGTGGGGGCTAAATGACAGATGAATACTTCCCTGACAGAGAGTCTTGACAGATGAATACTGTACAGAGAGTGGGGCTAGATGACAGATGAATAATGCTCCATGACAGAGAGTTTGACAGATGAATACTGCTCCCTGACAGAGAGTGGGGGCTAGATGACAGATGAATACTGCTCCCTGACAGAGAGTGGGGCTAGATGACAGATGAATACTGCTCCCTGACAGAGAGTGGGGCCAGATGACAGATGAATACTGCTCCCTGACAGAGTGGGGCTAGATGACAGATGAATACTGCTCCCTGACAGAGAGTGGGGGCTAGATGACAGATAAATAATGCTCCCTGACAGAGAGTGGGGGCGAGATGCCAGATGAATACTGCTCCCTGACAGATAGCGGGGCTAGGTGACAGATGAATACTGCTCCCTGACAGAGAGTGGGGCTAGATGACAGATGAATACTGCTCCCTGACAGATAGTGGGGGCTAGATGACAGATGAATACTGCTTGACAGAGAGGGGGCTAGATGACAGATGAATACTGCTCCCTGACAGAGAGTGGGGGCTAGATGACAGATGAATACTGCTCCCTGACAGAGAGTGGGGGCTAGATGACAGATGAATACTGGACAGAGAGTGGGGGCTAGATGACAGATAAATAATGCTTGACAGAGTGGGGGCGAGATGCCAGATGAATACTGCTCCCTGACAGATAGCGGGGGCTAGATGACAGATGAATACTGCTCCCTGACAGAGAGTGGGGCTAGATGACAGATGAATACTGCTCCCTGACAGAGAGTGGGGCTAGATGACAGATGAATACTGCTCCCTGACAGAGAGTGGGGGCTAGATGACAGATGAATACTGTTCCCTGACAGAGAGTGGGGGCTAGATGACAGATGAATACTGCTCCCTGACAGAGAGTGGGGCTAGATGACAGATGAATACTGCTCCCTGACAGAGAGTGGGGCTAGATGCCAGATGAATACTGCTCCCTGATAGATAGTCCTAGATGACAGATGAATACTGCTCCCTGACAGAGAGGGGGTGCTCCCTGACAGATAGCGGGGCTAGGTGACAGATGATTACTGCTCCCTGACATAGAGTGGGGGCTAGATGACAGATGAATACTGCTCCCTGACAGAGAGTGGGGCTAGATGACAGATGAATACTGTCCCTGACAGAGAGTAAATGACAGATGAATACTGCTCCCTGACAGAGAGTGGGGGGCTAAATGACAGATGAATACTGCTCCCTGACAGAGAGTGGGGCTAGATGACAGATGAATACTGCTCCCTGACAGAGAGTGGGCTAGATGACAGATGAATACTGCTCCCTGACAGAGAGTGGGGGCTAAATGACAGATGAATACTGCTCCCTGACATAGAGTGGGGGCTAGATGACAGATGAATACTGCTCCCTGACAGAGAGTGGGGGCTAAATGACAGATGAATACTTCTCCCTGACAGAGAGTGGGGCTAGATGACAGATGAATACTGCTCCCTGGCAGAGAGTGGGGCTAGATGACAGATGAATACTGCTCCCTGACAGAGAGTGGGGGCTAGATGACAGATGAATACTGCTCCCTTACAGAGAGTGGGGCTAGATGACAGATGAATACTGTTCCCTGACAGAGAGTGGGGCTAGATGACAGATGAATACTGTTCCCTGACAGAGAGTGGGGCTAGATGACAGATGAATACTGTTCCTTGACAGAGAGTGGGGCTAGATGACAGATGAATACTGCTCCCTGACAGAGAGTGGGGCTAGATGACAGATGAATACTGCTCCCTGACAGAGAGTGGGGCTAGATGACAGATGAATACTGTTCCCTGACAGAGAGTGGGGCTAGATGACAGATGAATACTGCTCCCTGACAGAGAGTGGGGGCTAGACGACAGATGAATAATGCTCCCTGACAGAGAGTGGGGGCTAAATGACAGATGAATTATGCTCCCTGACAGAGAGTGGGGGCTAAATGACTGGTGAATACTTCTCCCTGACAGAGAGTGGGGCTAGATGACAGATGAATACTGCTCCCTGACAGAGAGTGGGGCTAGATGACAGAGTGTGTGGGCTAGATGACAGAGTGTGGGGGCTAGATGACAGATGGGTAGCTCTGATTCCATATGCCCTGTTGCACATGCTGCTGAGAGAGTCAGAGCATAGGTGGGGTGTGTGTGTTTATGTCTGTGTGTGTGGTGCTCAGAGAGGGAGAAGCATATGTGGGGATTGGGGTGGGGGTACATGCATTTACTACAGTTCAGTAGATGGTAGTAGGGATAGTTAAGGTGTCCTATGCTAAAATAAATAATGTCCTTCACACTGTTTGGTCCTAATTACCACTGTTTCCATCCACATGATCTTCATCAGGTTCAACAGAATGAAGGACCACAACCATTTCTAAGGAATCCTATTCTAAGTGAAAGATGGTAAGGATGGTGGGAGACTTATCTCTAGTAGGCCTAAAGGGTTTTATAAAGAATGGTAGGATGGTAGGAGACTTATCTTTAGTAGGCCTAATGGGTTTTATAAAGAATGTTAGGATGGTCCCTTTAGTAGGCCTAAAGGGATTTATAAAGAATGTTAGGATGGTGGGAGACTTATCTTTAGTAGGCCTAAAGGGTTTTATATAGAATGTTAGGATGGTGGGAGACTTATCTTTATCAGGCCTAAAGGGTTTTATAAAGAATGGTAGGATGGTATGAGACTTATCTTTAGTAGGCCTAAAGGGATTTATAAAGAATGTAGGTATGGTGGGAGATTTATAAAGAATTTAGTAGTAGGCCTAAAGGGTTTTATATAGAATGTTAGGATGGTGGGAGACTTATCTTTAGTAGACCTAAAGGGTTTTATATAGAATGTTAGGATGGTAGGAGACCTACCTTTAGTAGACCTAAAGGGTTTTATAAAGAATGTTAGGATGGTAGGAGACTTATCTTTAGTAGGCCTAAAGGGATTTATAAAGAATGTTAGGATAGTGGGAGACTTATCTTTAGTAGGCCTAAAGGGTATTATAAAGAATGTTAGGATGGTATGAGACTTATCTTTAGTAGGCCTAAAGGGTTTTATATAGAATGTTAGGATGGTGGGAGACTTATCTTTAGTAGGCCTAAAGGGATTTATAAAGAATGTTAGGATAGTGTGAGACTTCTCTTTAGTAGGTCTAAAGGGATTATATAGAATGTTAGGATGTTCTATATTTAGTAAAGGGTTTTATAAAGAATGTTAGGATGGTAGGAGACTTATCTAGGGCCTAAAGGGATTTATAAAGAATGTTAGGATAGTGGGAGGTTAGGGATTTATGTTTAAAAGGTTAGGAGGTAGGAGTCCTATGTTTAGTAAAGGGGGTTAGGATGGTAGGAGGTAGGAGTCCTATGTTTAGTAAAGGGGGTTAGGATGGTAGGATGGTAGGAGTCCTATGTTTAGTAAAGGGGGTTAGGATGGTAGGAGTTATTAGGAGTTATATGTTTAGTAAAGGGGGGTTAGGATGGTAGGTGGTAGGAGTCCTATGTTTAGTAAAGGGGGTTAGGATGGTAGGAGGTAGGAGTCCTATGTTTAGTAAAGGGGGGTTAGGATGGTAGGAGGTAGGAGTCCTATGTTTAGTAAAGGGGGTTAGGATGGTAGGAGGTAGGAGTCCTATGTTTAGTAAAGGGGGTTAGGATGGTAGGTGGTAGGAGTCCTATGTTTAGTAAAGGGGGTTAGGATGGTAGGAGGTAGGATTCCTATGTTTAGTAAAGGGGGGTTAGGATGGTAGGAGGTAGGAGTCCTATGTTTAGTAAAGGGGGGTTAGGATGGTAGGAGGATAGGAGTCCTATGTTTAGTAAAGGGGGTTAGGATGGTAGGAGGTAGGAGTTCTATGTTTAGTAAAGGGGGTTAGGATGTTAGGAGGTAGGAGTCCTATGTTTAGTAAAGGGGGGTTAGGATGTTAGGAGTCCTATGTTTAGTAAAGGGGGTTAGGATGGTAGGAGGTAGGATTCCTATGTTTAGTAAAGGGGGGTTAGGATGGTAGGAGATTGGAGTTCTATGTTTAGTAAAGGGGGGTTAGGATGGTAGGAGGTAGGAGTCCTATGTTTAGTAAAGGGGGGTTAGGATGGTAGGAGGTAGGAGTCCTATGTTTAGTAAAGGGGGGTTAGGATGGTAGGAGGTAGGATTCCTATGTTTAGTAAACTGGGGTTAGGATGGTAGGAGGTAGGAGTCCTATGTTTAGTAAAGGGGGTTAGGATGGTAGGAGGTAGGATTCCTATGTTTAGTAAAGGGGGTTAGGATGGAGTTCTAGGAGGTTGTAGGAGTCCTATGTTTAGTAAAGGGGGTTAGGATGGTAGGAGATTGGAGTCCTATGTTTAGGGGGGTTAGGATGGTAGGAGATTGGAGTCCTATGTTTAGTAAACTGGGGTTAGGATGGTAGGAGGTAGGAGTCCTATGTTTAGTAAAGGGGGGTTAGGATGGTAGGAGGTAGGATTCCTATGTTTAGTAAAGGGGGGATTAGGATTCCTATGTTTAGTAAAGGAGGATAGGAGTGGAGTTCTATGTTTAGTAAAGGGGGTTAGGATGGTAGGAGGTAGGAGTCCTATGTTTAGTAAAGGGGGGTTAGTATGGTAGGAGATTGGAGTTCTATGTTTAGTAAAGGGGGGTTAGGATGGTACGAGGTAGGAGTCCTATGTTTAGTAAAGGGGGGTTAGGATGGTAGGAGATTGGAGTCCTATGTTTAGTAAAGGGGGGTTAGGATGGTAGGAGGTAGGAGTCCTATACTACACACCTTGCAAAAGGACACAGCCCCCTCCTCCTTGAAAGAGAGCAGGGTAGAATGGGGAAACACAAGACCACAGAAGACAAAACTCAAGGCATTTAAAGCGTTAGAAACAGGAGAGAGACACCATGCACATAACATAAAACTGTTGCTATATTCTCAGGATTAGACAGACACAGACACAGGCAGAGAGAGACAGACACAGAAACAGTCAGAGAGACAGAGACAGAGAGTGAGAGAGAGACAGACATACCAGGTAGAGAGACAGGCAGATATACTTAGAGGGAGAGGCAGACAGACAGTTAGACAGGCAGATATACTTAGAGGGAGAGGCAGACAGACAGTTAGACAGACAGATATAATTAGAGGGAGAGGCAGAGAGGAAGAGAGTCAGACAGAGAGGCAGAGAGGCAGTCAGACAGACAGACAGACAGACAGACAGACAGACAGACAGACAGACAGACAGACAGACAGACTTAGAGGGAACAGACAGATGCAGATAGACAGACAGATGGACTTAGAGACAGACAGACATACTTAGAGGGGGACAGACAGACAGACAGACAGACAGACAGACAGACAGACAGACAGACAGACAGACAGACAGACTGACAGACTGACTCAGAGCAGGGGGACAGATAGACTTACAGACAGAGACTTAGAGGGGGGGCAGACAGAGAGGCAGATAGATGGATTTAGAGACAGACTTAGAGAGGGACAGAAAGACAGGCTTAGAGGGGGACAGACATACAGACTTAGAGGGAGAAACAGACAGAGAGACAGACACCTAGAGGGGGTCTGACAGACAGACAGAGGGAGAGACAGAGAGACAGACAGACAGAAATCATTGAGGGGGACATGCTAGAATATCTGAAACCCAAGACACAGATTAAGGGCTTTCCCCCATACATTCATCAAACATGTATAAAACAACATTTGTAAAAGAAACAAAGTAGAACGTACAAGACCAGACAGGATGGAGGGAGAAGAGTTAGAAGAGTGGAGAAATAGAACCAGTCTTCAGAGGGATAGTGACAGATCTAGGGGGAAGGTGAGGATTGTCTGATGGGGTAGGACAGGGATTAGGGCCAGGGAGGGTCTGGAACATGGGGATATGAGGGGGGAAGAAGAGATCCAGACCTGCTTGCCTCCCATGGTCTTGGGGTTGGGGTAAAGGGTAAGGGGTATGTAGAAAGGTAAGGGGTTGAAAGGTAAGGGGTTGCTACAGTACAGACCTGTTTGCCTCCCATGGACTCAAACATCTTCTCCAGCTGAACTCTGAGCTGCTGGATGTTGTTGATGAGGATGCAGGGCTGTCACAGAGACACAGTCATGTTATTATACATATAGGATGTAACAGTACTATTCAGAACCAGACTGGCCAGAGGGAAGTTTAGGTGAATGCTGGTCCATCTTTTTGTGTGCAGAATGATCATTATGTGCTTCCAGAAAACACTTACCACTTTCTCCTGGTTCAGATACAAGCCAAAATCCTTGGTTATGATTGCAGCATACTGCAACAGAACTTTGTTGATGGTCTAGAAAAATACAAGAAAAGGAATGAACAATACTGAGTTATAGCAATAGCAAAACACTTAGAAATAGTATTGGACACACACACAGTCAAACACACACACACACACACACACACACACACACACACACACACACACACACACACACACACACACACACACACACACACACACACACACACACACACACACACACACACACACACACACACACACACACACACACACACACACACACACACACACACACACAGCTAGGGACATTAGGTTGGGGGTTAGTGCCTGACCTTAGCAAAGCGGCACATGAAGTGAGCCAGGGCCTGTGGGTTGGGGCACTCCAGCTTCTTAATGATCTCAAAACTCTGGTTGAGCTGAGTGAACACATCCACCACCGAACAGGAGAACAGGACATGTTCCGACGTTGGCTGGAACTAGAGACAGAGAACGAGACAGAGAGAGACAGAGAAAGAGACAGAGAGACAGAGAAAGAGACAGAGAGACAGAGAAAGAGACAGAGAGACAGAGAAAGAGACAGAGAGACAGAGAAAGAGACAGAGAAGGAGGGAGAGAAAGAGACAGAGAGACAGAGAAAGAGACAGAGAAGGAGGGAGAAAGAGACAGAGAAGGAGGGAGAGAACAAGAAAGAGAAGGGGGAGAAAGAGAGGAGAGAAATAGATTGGCCGAGAGAGAAAAAGAGGAGAGAGAGCTTTAGTACTTCACAATGGTGCAGTATTTCATTGGGGTGAGCAGAGCAGCAGAGTGCTGCATGTCAGCACTACTGTTATTTATTCGTCCCTCACTGAGAAGAGACAGAGGACTACCAGACAGTGAACGAGTGAGAGTGAGTGAGAAAAGAGGAGTGTGTGTGAGTACTCACGCCAAGCTTCTTGTCGCTCCCCAGAGCTCCGTGTAGGAAGTCCATGGCAACATCCTCATTCTCAGACAGCCACTGAATGACAAACGGCTCGAACCACCTGGAGGACACACACACACACACACACACACACACACACACACACACACACACACACACACACACACACACACACACACACACACACACACACACACACACACACACACACACACACACACACACACAGTTCAGAATGTCAACTATAATTTGAGGGTATTTTCATACACATCTGTTTAACTGTTTAGAAATGAAAGCACTTTATGTATCTAGTCCCCCCATTTGAAGGTGTCATAAGTATTTGACAGTTTCACTTGTAGGGTATTACATTTAGTCAAAAGTGTAGTATTTGGTCCCATATTCCCGGCACGTGACTCTACAAACGTGTCAAATCAAATCAAATTGTATTTGTCACATACACATGGTTAGCAGATGTTAATGCGAGTGTAGCGAAATTCTTGTGCTTCTAGTTCCGACAATGCAGTAATAACCAACGAGTAATCTAGCTAACAATTCCAAAACTACTACCTTATACACACAAGTGTAAAGGGATAAAGAATATGTACATAAAGATATGTGAATGAGTGATGGTACAGAGCGGCAGAGGCAAGATGCAGTAGATGGTATCGAGTACAGTATGTACATATTAGATGAGTATGTAAACAAAGTGGCATAGTTTAAAGTGGCTAGTGATACATGTATTACATAAAGATGCAGTAGATGATATAGAGTACAGTATATACGTATACATATGAGATAAATAATGTAGGGTATGTAAACTAGTGGTGGGCCGTCAGGGCCAGCAAAGCCTTCTCTGCTGGCCTAAACATCATCAGAATATAATTTTTTTTAAAATATATTTTCCCACAAATATGTATTAAATTATTTCCCAGAATAAGAGTTACACTCTTCATTTCATAGCGTTCCTCTTGGTTGCACTGCTTCCAGCCCCAGGTTGAGATTTGGAGGGCTGGTCTTTATGTTAGATATTTTATCCAATCATATTCAGCCATCATGTGTTGCCTGGGGTCTAAAATCTGCCCTCAGGCCTTCAGAATCAACAGTGCGGGCGCTTGTAGCTTAAAGTGAATGGAAATTAAAATGTAGTGTCAACCAATCAGCTTTAGAGTTGGCTATTGTACCCCTGCTGGCTGGCTCCAGTGTTACACAGGAGCCAGATAGCAGGTGTAGTGCCTGTACGTCTTTTGATTGGATTACCAATATTGAGAGGCAGGTCCTATATGGGCAGGTCTCAGAACTAGGAAACTAAAATTGATAAACAAATTAATTTGCGTACTACTAAGCTGTTTTTTCAACCCACAATGGCGGAAGGAGAAGATATCGATTTGGTCGAGGATATAATTATAACGCCATTCTCAAGACAAACTTTTCAAGAAAAGTTAGACATTGTCAGGAGAGGTAGACGCCGACGCTACAAAGCCGACGCTACAAAGACAGGCTCCGAGAAGCACTGCAAACTGTACTGCTGGGAATGCCTATTATTTGCAAGTGATCGATTTGAGTTTGATCTGAGTTCTCTAACCAAGGCAGCAACGAGACACCAAAGTACGGCTGGGCACTTACAAACAATGGTGCTTTTGAAAACTTTTGGGGACACCCGAGTGGATCTACAGCTCAACGAACAAACACGCAGGGCAACGAAGCTGCACAATGAAAAGGTATTGTACTCTTCCCCTGCAATTCTCTGAATAAAAATGTCAACTTCAAGGTGACGCAATGCCTGGTTATACTGCGTTTCTGTCTAAATGTATAGTGTCTAGAGCCATGGCATCATAATGATGGTAATAAGAGGTGGATTAATTCGGGTGGGACTGTGTAGGACTTCACTGAAGGCCCAGGCCACAGAACCACGGCACGCTACTGATGTAAACATTATATTAAGTAGCATTGTTTAAAGTGGCTAGTGATATATTTTACATCAATTCCCATTATTAAAGTGGCTGGAGTTGAGTCAGTGTGTTGGCAGCAGCCACTCAATGTTAGTGGTGGCTGTTTAACAGTCTGATGGCCTTGAGATAGAAGCTGTTTTTCAGTCTCTCGGTCCCACCTTCGATGCACCTGTACTGACCTCGCCTTCTGGATGATAGCGACCCTGTAGGCCGTCTCGTCGTTGTTGGTATTCAAGCCTACCACTGTTGTGTCGTCCGCAAACTTGATGATTGAGTTGGAGGCGTGCATGGCCACGCAGTCATGGGTGAACAGGGAGTACAGGAGAGGGCTCAGAACGCACCCTTGTGGGGCCCCAGTGTTGACGTACCCAGTTGCACAGGGTGGGGTCGAGACCCAGAGCTTGATGACGAGTTTGGAGGGTACTATGGTGTTAAATGCTGAGCTGTAGTCGATGAACAGCATTCTCACATAGGTATTCCTCTTGTCCAGATGGGTTAGGGCAGTGTGCAGTGTGGTTGAGATTGCATCGTCTGTGGACCTATTTGCATGGTAAACAAATTGGAGTGGGTCTAGGGTGTCAGGTAGGGTGGAGGTGATATGGTCCTTGACTTGTCTCTCAAAGCACTTCATGATGACGGAAGTGAGTGCTACGGGGCGGTAGTCGTTTAGCTCAGTTACCTTAGCTTTCTTGGGAACAGGAACAATGGTGGCCCTCTTGAAGCATGTGGGAACAGCAGACTGGGAAAAGGATTGATTGAATATGTCCGTAAACACACCAGCCAGCTGGTCTGCGCATGCTCTGAGGGCGCGGCTGTGGATGCCGTCTGGGCCTGCAGCCTTGCGAGGGTTAACACGTTTAAATGTTTTTTCACCTCGGCTTTAGTGAAGGAGAGTCCACATGTTTTGGTTGCGGGCCGTGTCAGTGGCACTGTATTGTCCTCAAAGCGGGCAAAACGTTATTTAGTCTGCCTGGGAGCAAGGCATCCTGGTCCGTGACTGGGCTGGTTTTCTTTTTGTAATCCGTGATTGACTGTAGACCCTGCCACATACCTCTTGTGTCTGAGCCGTTGAATTGCGATTCTACTTTGTCTCTATACTGACGCTTAGCTTGTTTGATTGCCTTGCGGAGGGAATATTTACACTATTTGTATTCGGTCATGTTTCCGGTCACCTTGCCCTGATTAAAAGCAGTGGTTCGCGCTTTCAGTTTCATGCGAATGCTGCCATCAATCCACGGTTTCTGGTTTGGGGCGGCAGGGTAGCATAGTGGTTAGAGCGTTGGACCAGTAACCAAAAGGTTGCAAGTTCAAATCCCCGAGCTGACAAGGTACAAATCTGTCGTTCTGCCCCTGAACAGGCAGTTCTGTTCCTAGGCCGTCATTGAAAAGAAGAATTTGTTCTTAACTGACTTGCCTAGTAAAATAAAGGTTAAAAAAACAATGTTTTAATCGTTGCTATGGGAACGACATTTTCAACGCACGTTCTAATGAACTCGCTCACCGAATCAGCGTATTCGTCAATGTTGTTGTTTGACGCAATACGAAACATATCCCAGTCCACGTGATGGAAGCAGTCTTGGAGCGTGGAATCAGATTGGTCGGACCAGCGTTGAACAGACCTCAGCATGGGAACTTCTTGTTTTAGCTTCTGTCTGTAGGCAGGGAGCAACAAAATGGAGTCGTGGGCCTTATATGCATCGCGGAAGTTAGAATAGCAATGATCCAAGGTTTTACCAGCCCTGGTTGCGCAATCGATATGCTGATACAATTTAGGGAGTCTTGTTTTCAGATTAGCCTTGTTAAAATCCCCAGCTACAATGAATGCAGCCTCAGGATGTGTGGATTCCAGTTTGCAAAGAGTCAAATAAAGTTTGTTCAGAGCCATCAATGTGTCTGCTTGGGGGGGAATATATACGGCTGTGATTATAATCGAAGAGAATTCCCTTGGTAGATAATGCGGTCGACATTTGATTGTGAGGAGTTCTAAATCAGGTGAACAGAAGGACTTGAGTTCCTGTATGTTGTTGTGACCACACCACGTCTCGTTAACCATAAAGCATATGCCCCCGCCCCTCTTCTTACCAGAAAGATGTTTGTTTCTGTCGGCGCGATGCATGGAGAAACCAGCTGGCTGCACCGACTCCGATAGCGTCTCTCGAGTGAGCCATGTTTCCGTGAAGCAAAGAACGTTTCAGTCGCTGATGTCTCTCTGGAATGCTACCCTTGCTCGGATTTCATCAACCTTGTTGTCAAGGGACTGGACATTGGTGAGTAGTGTGCTAGGGAGTGGCGCGCGATGTGCCCGTCTCCGGAGCTTGACCAGAAGACCGCTTCGTTGGCATCGGCTAATGGGGATCCTAATAAAATGTATTTGGTTCCAGCTACAAAAGGGTTCTACATGGAGGCAAAAAGGGTTCTCCAATGGAGATAGTCCGAAGAACCATTTTAAAAACTTTTTTTTAAAAGAATGTACCGTGATTACGGATAATTATGAAGGAATTGTGTATCATGATGAGTGAAAAACTTACCTCCAGAAAAATGCTTACCTCCCCTGTTATTGGTAATGGTGAGAGGTAGCATGTTTTGGGGGCATAATCTTTGCGCGCGTGTGTGTGTGTGTGTGTGTGTGTGTGTGTGTGTGTGCGTGTGTGCATGCAGTACACTACTTACAGAGAATACTCAGGGGGTGTGTCCTTGAAGGCAGCCAGTTCGCGGACGTACTCGTTGTGGAACCACTTGACTTTAAAGTGAAGGTTCATGTATTCTGTGCTCTTGCATAGACGGTGCTTATCGTGCTCTGTCAGGGGAAATGAAAAAGGCAGAATGTTAACAACCTCCCAGAGCGCTAAGAACCTTGGCGTGATCCTGGACAACACCCTGTCGTTCTCAACTAACATCAAGGCGGTGGCCCGTTCCTGTAGGTTCATGCTCTACAACATCCGCAGAGTACGCCCCTGCCTCACACAGGAAGCGGCGCAGGTCCTAATCCAGACACTTGTCATCTCCCGTCTGGATTACTGCAACTCCCTGTTGGCTGGGCTCCCTGCCTGTGCCATTAAACCCCTACAACTCATCCAGAACGCCGCAGCCCGTCTGGTGTTCAACCTTCCCAAGTTCTCTCACGTCACCCCGCTCCTCCGCTCTCTCCACTGGCTTCCAGTTGAAGCTCGCATCCGCTACAAGACCATGGTGCTTGCCTACGGAGCTGTGAGGGGAACGGCACCGCAGTACCTCCAGGCTCTGATCAGGCCCTACACCCAAACAAGGGCACTGCGTTCATCCACCTCTGGCCTGCTCGCCTCCCTACCACTGAGTAAGTACAGTTCCCGCTCAGCCCAGTCAAAACTGTTCGCTGCTCTGGCCCCCAATGGTGGAACAAACTCCCTCACGACGCCAGGACAGCGGAGTCAATCACCACCTTCCGGAGACACCTGAAACCCCACCTCTTCAAGGAATACCTAGGATAGGATAAAGCAATCCTTCTCAACCCCCCTTAAATGATTTAGATGCACTATTGTAAAGTGGCTGTTCCACTGATGTCAGAAGGTGAATTCACCAATTTGTAAGTCGCTCTGGATAAGAGCGTCTGCTAAATGACTTAAATGTAAATGTAAATGTAACATGCATGTCTGGACTGAGGTATGACGTGGTGAACTTTCCCCAGGAGTAAAAGGCTGAAACAATCAATCAAGGTAATAGGGGAGATCTGATATCCAGACCCACGGAAGTGGACAGCGATGGAATCGAATTCTGAAGTTCAGCACCACAGGAGAATGGACAGCGACTGCTGGGTGCAGGCAGTCACTCTACTCTAGTGCTACGTCCTAATTCTCCACCCTTCTCTCAAAGTGTGCACTTCTACACTCCCTGCCATGGATGGTGGAGACTTCCTCTAGCCAATGTTTACAGCAATCATTTGAAATCCATGACAGGGAGTTTGCAAGTGCACATTTTCGTAGAAGAGAGGAGAATCGGAACAAGACTAGGTGAATCCTGAAATATATCCAGGAAGTGAGAAGCCTGGAAGGGTTTACATTCTCTGATTTACATTCTGCAACAAGTCCTGCTAGACCTATAACATGGCTGACCTAGTCTCACGTTGTCATACCGCTAATGTCACGCGTGAGCCTGGTTTGCGACAAGGCTATGGCTGACCTGATATTGACAGAGACAGGTAATCTAAGACTAGACCAGGAATCCTGTAAACACAGACACTGGTAGTGACATGACCTTGGTGGACACACACACACACACACACACACACACACACACACACACACACACACACACACACACACACACACACACACACACACACACACACACACACACACACACACACAACAACACACACAAACACACAGGGTGTAATGAGAGCTGACTTGGTACATAATGAAAGTTAAGTCTGATGACATGGTAGGCTCTATCACAGTAGGGTAGGACATATTAACTAGAGGGGAGAGAGAAGGGAGGTAAGGGAGAGAGGGAGGGGGTATAGAGAGATCCACAGATGATGCAAACACCATCACACTGCACAATGCCCTATCCCATCTGGACAAGAGGAATACCTACATAAGAATGTTGTTCATTGACTATAGCTCAACCCTCCAAGATCATCATTACACTAGGGGCCCTGGGTCTGAACCTCGCCCTGTGCAACTGGGTCCTGGACATCCTGACAGGCCGCCCTCAGGTGGTGAAGGTAGGAAATAACACCTCCACTTTGCTGATCCTCAACATAGGGGCCCCACAAGGGTACGTTCTCAACCCCCTCCTGTAGTCCCTGTTCACCGACGACTGCGTGGCCATGCAAGCCTCCAACTCAATCATCAAGTTTGCATTCGACACAACAGTAGTAGAACTGATTACCAACAATGAAAAGACAGCCTACAGGCAGGAGGTGTGGGCTCTGGTGGAGTGGTGCCAGGAAAATAACCTCTCCCTCAACATCAACAAAATGAATGAGCTGATGGTGGACTTCAGGAAACAGCAGAGGGAACACGCCCCTATTCACATCGACGGGACAACAGTGGAGAAGGTGGAAAGCTTCCAGTTCCTCTTCTACACATCACTGACAATCTGAAATGGTCCACCCACACAGACAGTGTGGTGAAGAAGCGCAACAGCACCTCTTTAACCTCAGGAGGCTCAAGAAATTTGACTTGTCTCCTAAGACCCTCACAAACTTTTACAGATGCACAATTAAGGGCATCCTGTCGGGCTGTATCACCGCCTGGTACGGCAACATCACCACCTGCAACCGCAGGGCTCTTCAGAGGGTGGTACAGTCTGCCCAATGCATCACCAGTGGCAAACTACCTGCCCTCCGGGACACCTACAGCACCAGATGTCACAGGAAGGCTAAAAATATCATCAAGGACATCAACCACCCGAGCCACGGCATGTTCAATTTGTCATCCATCATCCTGTGGTCTGATGAGACCAAGATAAACTTATTTGGTTCAGATGGTGTCAAGCGTGTGTGGCGGCAACAAGGTGAGGAGTACAAAGACAAGTGTGTCTTGCCTACAGTCAAGCATGGTGGTGGGAGTGTCATGGTCTGGGGCTGCATGAGTGCTGCCATCACTGGGGAGCTACAGTTCATATTATATATATATATATATATGTGTATGTGTATGTGTATATATATATATATATATAGTATTATTTTTATTTGTTTTTTTTTTCGATGTACTTTACTCAAACCAGTGAATATCACTTATTATAAATGAGATCATTAAGTATCAGCTCTTGGAATATCCAGGGCCTATACTCTTCACATTTTGGTTATAAAACAACAAATCCAGAATTGCTTAAAAACATCAAGGGACAGGACATCATAATCCTACTGGAAACATGGTGTCGTGGAGACATAGATACTCAGTGTCCCTCAGGCTATAGAGAAAGTTTACTACCGTCAATCAAACATAAACATGTTAAACGGGGCCGAGACTCAGGTGGAATCATCATTTGGCATAAGCGGGACTTAGCGCTGGATGAAATGAAAAAAGGTACCACTCACATTTGGCTAAAACTTAACAAAGGTACAATCTATTGTGACAATGATGTATACATATGTGCAGCTTATGCTCCTCCTTCAGATTCATCATATTATGATGATCAGTTTTTTGACAATCTCCAGACAGAAATCATTACATTTCAGGCACAGGGTAAAGTGCTTCTTTGTGGAGATTTCAATGCAAGAACAGGTTCTGAGCCTGACTACACTGATGCGGGAGGTAACCATCACATATTTGGACACCCGTCCTTATACAGTAGCCCTATTATAAATAATAGAAACAGTCCTGACCAAATACTGAACAAAAATGGAAAGGAGTTAGTACATCTCTGTCGAGCCTTAGGCCTGTACATGCTTAATGGTAGAATCAGAGGGGACTCTTTAGGTCAGTTTACTTACTGCTCAGCTCTTGGGACAAGTGTAGTCGATTATGCCATCACTGACATTGACCCCTCTTCCATTAGTGCATTCACTGTCAGACCACAGACACCCTTGTCAGATCACAGTCAGATCAACGTGTTTCTGAAGAAATTAACCGGCAATATTCATTCAAAAAAACAGCCCAATAAACTCTACAACATAAACCAATCATACAGATGGGCTCCAAACAGTGCAGAGAGATTCACTGAAACATTGAACTCAAATGAAATAATGAACTCTATACAGTTTTTCAATAACTCACGGTACCAAAACAATAAAGAGGGTGTCAATTCAGCTACTCAAAACATCAACTGCATATTCCAAAAAGCAGCATCGAAAGCAAATTTGAGAAAACCAAAGAAATGCAACATCAGAAGCAAAAATCAAAATGTTTCTGACAAATGGTTTGATAATGAATGTAAAACAATTAGAAAACACTTGAGACAAATGTCAAACAAAAAACATAAGCAGCAAAACAACCCAGAGCTACGATATGAATACTTTGAAACTCTGAAACAGTATAAACAAACACTGAAACGCAAGAAATTTAATTATACCAACAGGACACTTGATGAAATTGAAAACGCAATTGACCAAAATCAGTTCTGGGACATGTGGAACAATTTAAGCACAACAAAGCCGCAAGAATTAGCAATACAAGATGTAGGAATTTGGAAAACTTATTTTGATAATCTATACAAAAACATCCCACAAAAAGACTTGCAACAGAACCAATTAGAAATTAAAGAAAAATTGAACATCCTTGAATCAGTCATTAAAAACAACCAAAATCCATTAGATTACCCAATAACCCAACAAGAACTAAATGAAAAGCTAAAATCTATTAAATCAAAGAAGGCTTGTGGTCTAGACAACATCAGAAATGAAATGCTGAAAAACAGCACACCTGAGTTGCAAAATGCTGTGCTTAAATTGTTCAACATGGTTTTAACTTCTGGCTGCTTCCCTGATGTCTGGAACCAGGGGCTCATCTCCCCTATCCACAAAAGTGGAGACAAATCAGACCCCAATAATTACAGGGGAATTTGCGTAAACAGTAACCTGGGAAAGATTTTCTGTAGCATTTTGAATTCAAGAATTCAAACCTTTCTTCAAGAAAAAATGTAATAAGTAAATGTCAAATTGGCTTTCTCCCTAACCATCGCACTACTGACCATATATACACCTTACACACACTAATTAATAAACACGTCCACCAAAAAAAAGAGGGCAAAATCTTTGCTTGCTTTATTGACTTTAAAAAAGCATTTGATTCGATTTGGCACGAAGGGCTATTCTACAAAATTCTACAAAGTGGGCTTGGTGGTAAGGTATATGACTTAATAAAATGTATGTACACAGAAAACAAGTGTGCAATAAAAATCAAAAACCAAAGAACAGAATTTTTTTCACAATGTCGAGGTGTGAGACAAGGCTGCAGTTTGAGTCCAAATCTTTTCAACATTTATATCAATGAATTAGCAGACATGTTGGACCAATCTCCAGCCCCAGGACTCACACTATTTGACACAGAGGTGAAATACCTGCTATATGCTGATGACGTGGTACTTCTATCACCAACCAAAGAAGGTCTTCAACAGAAAATTAATATTCTGGAGCAATATTGCCATAATTGGGCCCTGGCAGTAAATTTCCAAAAAACTAAAATCATGATTTTCCAAAAAAAAAACAGATGTCAGAAACACAAATATAAATTCACCCTGAACAACACCTTAATTGAACACACAAAAAATTACACCTATCTTGGTCTGACCATATCTGCATCGGGAAACTTTAATATGGCAGTGAATGCACTTAAAGAAAAAGCCCGCAGAGCAATGTATGCAATAAAAATTAAATTATTCAAAATCAACATCCCAATTAGAATTTGGATTAAAATATTTGACAGTGTAATCCTACCAATAGCTCTTTATGGAAGTGAGGTTTGGGGACCACTCAATAAACTGGACTTTAAAATGTGGGACAAACATCCAATTGAAGCCCTACATGCAGAATTCTGTCCAGAGAAATCCAGAGAAATACACCAACTAATGCATGTAGGGCAGAATTAGGCCGTTTTCCAGTAATAATGAAAATACAGAAAAGATCATTAAAATTTTGGCTACATCTGAATTCAAGTCCAAATTCAAGTCTGCAATTTAAATCACTTCAAACCAAAGAGCTGAGCCCAGAAACGAGCCCTCTCAGTCATCTGGTGTTGGACCTCACCAACCAAGCTGACACCAGCACTGCTTCAATAGAAAGAATTCCAATAAGCAAAATCATGAACCAATCAAAGGAATCATATTTACAACATTGGAAAAATGAAACAAAATCCCAAAGCCGACTAAATTGCTATCTGACCCTAAACAGAGAGTATGAATTGGCTGATTATCTCTACTCTGTCAGAGATACGAAGCAGAGACAGATCCTTACCAAGTACAGGCTGAGTGACCACCGATTGGCAATAGAAACCGGCAGACATAAAAAGACATGGCTACCCAAAGAGGAGCGTGTATGTGGTCACTGCATAACAGCGGAGGTAGAGACAGAGATGCACTTTCTCCTTTACTGTGATAAATATTCCTCACAAAGAGATTCATTATTCACAGAAATTACTAAACATATTCCAAATTTTTACAAATTGAACCCAGAGGAAAAACTAAGAATACTCATGGGCGAAGGAGCAATGGCTCCTCTTGCAGCCAAATATGTATTTTCCTGCCATAGCCTGAGGGACACTGAATAATAACATCTGCATAGTAAGCAGTAACTTAATTGTTATTGCTATTATTGTTATTACTGTTATTATTATTATTTTTGTATTTAATTTTGTATTATTATTTACTACACTTTTATATTTTATATTTGCTATCATTTAGAATTTTGTTACAATGTATATTGTATACATTGTTGCTTTGGCAATATTGACACAATGTTTTTCATGCCAATAAAGCAGCTTGAATTTGAATTTGAATTTGAGAGAGACAGAGAGATAGAGAGAATGAGAGAGAGAGAGAGAGAGAGAGAGAGCAGGACAGTTAGAGAGAGAGGTCACAATCAGATGAGCTATTGCATTTTTCAGCATTTTCTTTAAAAAAGATAGATTAGGAGTTAGATAAACTTGGATTTTTTGTCAGGAACACATACTGGATTCTAGCCTCTACAACATAACCCCCACTTCAAATCAAAACTTAAAACCTACAACCTGATTTTGGACGGAATTAGGGAATCACCTGGAAGGTTCACAACTACCAAGATTTATTTCTCTATACAGCAAATTCTCTGGAAAAAAACAGAAACCTGAAAACCCCATCCAACCTGGAACTGAGTGAGTAATGCTTAGTCCGAAACTATATTTTAAAAGCCAAAAGCCAAGAAGAAAAATACACAACATTACTTTATAAGGACTGAATTCTAACATAATTCTGCCAAGCTTGATACAGCTTCAACTAGCACTGATGTGTCAAGTGAGAGGTGTCAAAGCCCATTAGCCCAACAATGGCAGGAGAGTCACACAGTCTACCCCAACCAAATGGAGAGGCCCTAGAGGCTCCCTCCCGCTGTTCAGAGGTAATTAAAATACAGTACCCTTTGCATTACATTTACATTACATTTAAGTCATTTAGCAGACGCTCTTATCCAGAGCGACTTACAAATTGGTGAATTCACCTTCTGACATCAGTGGAACAGCCACTTTACAATAGTGCATCTAAATCATTTAAGGGGGGGTGAGAAGGATTGCTTTATCCTATCCTAGGTATTCCTTGAAGAGGTGGGGTTTCAGGTGTCTCCGGAAGGTGGTGATTGACTCCGCTGTCCTGGCGTCGTGAGGGAGTTTGTTCCACCATTGGGGGGCCAGAGCAGCGAACAGTTTTGACTGGGCTGAGCGGGAACTGTACTTCCTCAGTGGTAGGGAGGCGAGCAGGCCAGAGGTGGATGAACGCAGTGCCCTTGTTTGGGTGTAGGGCCTGATCAGAGCCTGGAGGTACTGCGGTGCCGTTCCCTCACAGCTCCGTAGGCAAGCACCATGGTCTTGTAGCGGATGCGAGCTTCAACTGGAAGCCAGTGGAGAGAGCGGAGGAGCGGGGTGACGTGAGAGAACTTGGGAAGGTTGAACACCAGACGGGCTGCGGCGTTCTGGATGAGTTGTAGGGGTTTAATGGCACAGGCAGGGAGCCCAGCCAACAGCGAGTTGCAGTAATCCAGACGGGAGATGACAAGTGCCTGGATTAGGACCTGCGCCGCTTCCTGTGTGAGGCAGGGAGTACTCTGCGGATGTTGTAGAGCATGAACCTACAGGAACGGGCCACCGCCTTGATGTTAGTTGAGAACGACAGGGTGTTGTCCAGGATCACGCCAAGGTTCTTAGCGCTCTGGGAGGAGGAAACAATGGAGTTGTCAACCGTGATGGCGAGATCATGGAACGGGCTGTCCTTCCCCGGGAGGAAGAGCATGTAAAGAATGATAAGTCAAGAAAAGATTACAAAATTAAGCTCCTTATGGAAAATCAAGAGACACTTTTTGCTGACTATTACAAAAATGGGAACATCAGCAACCTTATCTTCCACACAAACCACCCCCTGGCATGGCACAGTGCTATATTAGCACACTACCCCTTTGTTAAGAGAGGGGGGTTAACGAGGGGTGGAAACTCAGAATACTTGATAACGAGGACTCTGAGTCAAGTAATATTAATATCTATAAGTCCGGAACAGTGATGGTACAGAGTAACCCCAAACAGTTTCAGCTGGACTTTCACCTAATCAAAGAATTAGCCCAGCAGGAGAAGCTCTTCCTTGATAAAAGATACCCCCACACCGAGCGGGTCAGACCAGACCTCTTCACTATGTAACCCCACAGACAAGCAACCCCCAGCGGAGAGTCAACCTCCCAGCACAGATTACCACTCCCTCATTGAAATGAAGGACAAATTCACCCAGCTGGAGATAAGGCAGGTGGAGCTGGAACAGCAGGTGATCACACTTCAGTCAGCACAGACCCAGACAACAGCCCAGCACAACAACCGCCCCTTAACCAGACCAGGAGAGCTGGAGGTGGACAGAGACATATCTGCACTTTGGACAGTGGTGAGACAAATACAACAGGAGAAAGAGGAGCAGAACAGAGCACTAGAGGAGAGTATCAGACTGCTGGTGGAGGAGAGGTTGAGGGGGATGGAGGAGAGGGTGAGGGGGATGGAGGAGAGGTTGAGGGGGACGGCGTGTGACAGAGAACAACCCACTAGAGAGGTGGCCAACCCCACAGAGAAGCAAGCAGAACAGCCCACCTCAGCACCCAACAAAAGTCTCGACACCACAGCAGAACAGTCCACACCAGACCCTGACCATAGAGTCGACATCACAGCAGAACAGACAAATGAAGAAACCCAAGCCCAGCGGCTCTCACCCCCTCTGAGCACCCCCCCTGTCAGCCACGCTGATAGCCCTTCTGACAACCCCCACACCCACTGAGGACAAACACAAGACACAGATTGTACTACTTATGGACTCAAATGGGAAATATATAGAAGAAAAAAAACTTTTTCCCAAACACAGTGTGTCTAAACGCTGGTGTCCAAACACCCAGAGCGCCCTAGACCTTCTGTCTGAGGCCAAACTAGGCTCACCCAGCCACATAATAATACACACAGGCACGAATGACCTGAGGGCACCGCAGGAAAGAGTGGCCACAGCACTGAAGGGAGTGATTGAAAAGGCTTCTTCTACTTTCCCCAACGCACAAGTGGTTATCTCCACCCCGCTACCACGAAAAGACTTCCACCCTGCCACAATACAGCGGGTAAACGCAAGTATTTCACGTGACTGTGCCTCAAAACCAAACGTTTTCCTGGCCCACCACTCCACCCTGGACTTGAACAGCCTCTATGACCGGGTCCACCTCTACAAGGCAGCAGTGCCCACCTTTGCCCGAACTCTAAAGGACATCGCTCTCAAACGTATCCCCAACACTTCACACAGGATCAACAGATCAATAGACACCCCACCCAGACCAGCGAGACACCCTCCCAGACCTGCAGGACCCCCCCCCCCGGACCTACACATAGAGGACCCACGCCAAGAGGAATTACATCCAGACCACCGCACACCCAGACACATCCACACCCCTACCCCAACCAATCAACACCCCCCCACGTCAACCATGCCCACACCCCATTTAGGCCCCCTCAGATCAGACCTATGCCACTCCTGCCCACCCCATGCACCCCACCCCCGCAAAGAGGGCCTCAACATGGAAGCCACACATACGCCCAGGTAGTGAGCGGGCAAACAGTCCCAACCCCCACTCTCACACTCGCCCAAGCCAATGGCATGTACCAGATCCTCAGCAGGCTCTGCTCACACTTACTGGCCTGAGGCCAAACCACGACCAACAACATTGGACACTTTATGGAACAAAAAGCCTTTACTATTTCATCCTGGAATATCCAAGGCCTGAGGTCATCTGCCTTTGGCCTGAAGAGCAGAAACCCGGACTTCACCAAAGAAATCGGTAATACAGACATTGTCATCCTGCAAGAAACCTGGTATAGAGGAGACAGACCCACTGGTTGCCCTCTAGGTTACAAAGAGCTGGTAGTCCCATCCACCAAACTACCAGGTGTGAAACAGGGAAGGGACTCAGGGGGTATGCTAATTTGGTATAGAGCAGACCTAACTCACTCCATTAAATTAATCAAAACAGGAAAATTCTACATTTGGCTAGAAATTCAAAAGGAAATTATCCTAACAGAGAAAAATGTCCTCCTGTGTGCTACCTATATCCCCCCACTAGAATCCCAATATTTGAATGAAGACAGCTTCTCCATCCTGGAGGGGGAAATCAATCATTTCCAGGCCCAGGGACATGTACTAGTCTGTGGCGACCTAAATGCCAGAACCGGACAAGAACCTGACACCCTCAGCACACAGGGGGACAAACACCTGCCTGGAGGTGACAGCATTCCCTCCCACATATGCCCCCCTAGGCACAACTATGACAACATAACCAACAAAAACGGGTCACAACTCCTGCAGCTCTGTCGCACGCTGGGTATGTACATAGTCAATGGCAGGCTTCGAGGGGACTCCTATGGTAGGTACACCTATAGCTCATCTCTTGGCAGTAGTACTGTAGACTACTTTATCACTGACCTCAACCCAGAGTCTCTCAGAGCGTTCACAGTCAGCCCACTGACACCCCTATCAGACCACAGCAAAATCACAGTCTACCTAAACAGAGCAATACTCAATCATGAGGCATCAAAGCCAAAGGAACTGAGTAACATTAAGAAATGCTATAGATGGAAGGAATGCAGTTTGGAAACCTACCAAAAAACAATTAGGCAAACAACAAATTCAATCCCTTTTAGACAATTTCCTGGGTAAAATGTTCCACTGTAATAGTGAAGGTGTAAATTTGGCAGTAGAAAATCTTAACAGTATATTTGATCTCTCAGCTTCCCTATCAAATCTAAAAATCTCAAATAGAAAACCAAAGAAAATTAACAACAATGACAAATGGTTTGATGAAGAATGCAAAAATCTAAGAAAGAAATTGAGAAACCTGTCCAACCAAAAACATAGAGACCCGGATTGTAAAACAATACAGAAATACACTACGGAAAAAGAAGGAACAGCATGTCAGAAATCAGCTCAATGTAATTGAAGATTCCATAGATTCTAACCACTTCTGAGAAAGTTGGAAAACACTAAACAAACAACAACATGAAGAATTATCTATCCAAAATGGAGATGTATGGGTAAACCACTTCTCCAATCTTTTTGGCTCTATAACAAAGTTTAAAGAGCAAAAACATATACATGATCAAATACAGATCTTAGAATCAACTATTAAAGACTACCAGAACCCACTGGATTCTCCAATTACATTGAATGAGTTACAGGACAAAATAAAAACCCTCCAAACTAAAAAGGCCTGTGTTGTTGATGGTATCCTCAATGAAATTATCAAATATACAGACAACAAATTCCAATTGGCTATACTAAAACTCTTTAACATCATCCTTAGCTCTGGCGTCTTCCCCAATATTTGGAACCAAGGACTGATCACCCCAATCCACAAAAATGGAGACAAATTTAACCCCAATAACTACCGTGGAATATGCGTCAACAGTAACCTTGGGAAAATCCTCTGCATTATCATTAACAGCAGACTCGTACACTTCCTCAATGAAAACAATGTACTGAGCAAATGTCAAATTGTCTTTTTACCAAATTACCGTACAACAGACCATGTATTCACCCTGCACACCCTAATTGACAACCAAACAAACAAAAACAAAGGCAAAGTCTTCTCATGCTTTGTTGATTTCAAAAAAGCTTTCGACTCAATTTGGCATGAGGGTCTGCTATACAAACTGATGGAAAGTGGTGTTGGGGGTAAAACATACGACATCATAAAATCCATGTACACAAACAAGTGTGCGGTTAAAATGGGAAAAAACACATATTTCTTCACACAGGGTCGTGGGGTTAGACAGGGATGCAGCTTAAGCCCCACCCTCTTCAACATATATATCAACGAATTGACGCGGGCACTAGAAAAGTCTGCAGCACCCGGCCTCACCCTACTAGAATCCGAAGTCAAATGTCTGCTGTTTGCTGATGATCTGGTACTTCTGTCACCAACCAAGGAGGGCCTACAGCAGCACCTAGATCTTATGCACAGATTCTGTCAGACCTGGGCCCTGACAGTAAATCTCAGTAAGACCAAAATAATGGTGTTCCAAAAAAGGTCCAGTCACCAAGACCACAAATACAAATTCCATCTAGACACTGTTGCCCTAGAGCACACAAAAAACTATACATACCTTGGCCTAAACATCAGCGCCACAGGTAACTTCCACAAAGCTGTGAACGATCTGAGAGACAAGGCAAGAAGGGCATTCTATGCCATCAAAAGGAACATAAATTTCAACATACCAATTAGGAATTGGCTAAAAATACTTGAATCAGTCATAGAGCCCATTGCCCTTTATGGTTGTGAGGTCTGGGGTCCGCTCACCAACCAAGACTTCACAAAATGGGACAAACACCAAATTGAGACTCTGCACACAGAATTCTGGAAAAATATCCTCCGTGTACAACGTTGAACACCAAATAATGCATGCAGAGCAGAATTAGGCCGATACCCACTAATTATCAAAATCCAGAAAAGAGCCGCTAAATTCTATAACCACCTAAAAGGAAGCAATTCCCAAACCTTCCACAACAAAGCCATCACCTACAGAGAGATGAACCTGGAGAAGAGTCCCCTAAGCAAGCTGGTCCTGGGGTTCTGTTCACAAACACAAACACACCCTACAGAGCCCCAGGACAGCAGCACAATTAGACCCAACCAAATCATGAGAAAACAAAAAGATAATTACTTGACACATTGGAAAGAATTAACAAAAAAACAGAGTAAACTAGAATGCTATTTGGCCCTACACAGAGAGTACACAGCGGCAGAATACCTGGCCACTGTGACTGACCCAAAATTAAGGAAAGCTTTGACTATGTACAGACTCAGCGAGCATAGCCTTGCTATTGAGAAAGGCCACCGTAGGCAGACATGGCTCTAGAGAGAAGACAGGCTATGTGCTCACTGCCCACAAAATGAGGTGGAAACTGAGCTGCACTTCCTAACCTCCTGCCCAATGTATGACCATATTAGAGAGACATATTTCCCTCAGATTACACAGATCCACAAAGAATTTGAAAACAAATACAATTTTGAAAAACTCCCATATCTACTGGGTGAACTTCCACAGTGTGCCATCAGAGCAGCAATATTTGTGACCTGTTGCCACGAGAAAAGGGTAACCAGTGAAGAACACGCACCATTGTAAATACAACCCATATCTATGCTTATCTATTATATCTTGTGTCCTTTACCATTTGTACATTGTTAAAACACTGTAAATATATATACATATATATATATATAATATGACATTTGTAATGTCTTTATTGTTTTGAAACTTGATGTGAGGTTTACTGTTAATTTTGATTGTTTATTTCACTTTATATATTCACAATTATCTACCTTACTTGCTTTGGCAATGTTAACACATGTTTCCCATGCCAATAAAGCCCTTGAATGGATATAGAGGGGTATAAACGGGTGGGTGTAGAGGGGTATAAACGGGTGGATATAGAGGTGTATAGACAGGTGGGTGTAGAGGGGTATAAACGGGTGGATATAGAGGGGTATAAACGGGTGGATATAGAGGGATATAGACAGGTGGGTATAAACGGGTGGATATAGAGTCGTATAAACGGGTGTAGAGGGGTATAAACGGGTGGATATAGAGGGGTATAAACGGGTGGGTGTAGAGGGGTATAAACGGGTGGATATAGAGGGGTATAAACGGGTGGATACAGAGGGGTATAAACGGGTGGGTGTAGAGGGGTATAAACGGGTTTGTGTAGAGAGGTATAAACGGGTGGGTGTAGAGGGGTATAAATGGGTGGGTGTAGAGGGGTATAAATGGGTGGGTGTAGAGGGGTATAAACGGGTTGATATAGAGGAGTATAAACGGGTGGGTGTAGAGAGGTATAAACAGGTGGATATAGAGGGATATAAACGGGTGGATATAGAGGGGTATAAACAGGTTGGTGTAGAGGGGTATAAACGGGTGGAAATAAAGGGGTATAAACGGGTGGATGTAGAGGGGTATAAACAGGTGGATATAGAGGGGTATAAACAGGTGGGTGTAGAGGGGTATAAATGGGTGGGTGTAGAGGGGTATAAACGGGTGGGTGTAGAGGGGTATAAACAGGTGGATATAGAGGGGTATAAACAGGTGGGTGTAGAGGGGTATAAATGGGTGGGTGTAGAGGGGTATAAACGGGTGGGTGTAGAGGGGTATAAACAGGTGGGTGTAGAGGGGTATAAACAGGTGGGTGTAGAGGGGTATAAACGGGTGGGTATAGAGGGGTATAAACAGGTGGGTGTAGAGGGGTATAAACAGGTGGGTGTAGAGGGGTATAAATGGGTGGGTGTAGAGGGGTATAAATGGTGGGTGTAGAGGGGTATAAACGGGTGGGTATAGAGAGGTATAAACAGGTGGGTGTAGAGGGGTATAAACGGGTGGGTGTAGAGGGGTATAAACGGGTGGGCGTAGAGGGGTATAAACGGGTGGATATAGAGGGGTATAGACAGGTGGGTGTAGAGGGGTATAAACGGGTGGATATAGAGGGGTATAAACAGGTGGGTGTAGAGGGGTAAAAACGGGTGGGTGTAGAGGGGTATAAACGGGTGGGTGTAGAGGGGTATAAACGGGTGGGTGTAGAGGGGTATAAACGGGTGGGTGTAGAGTGGTATAAACAGGTGGGTGTAGAGGGGTATAAACAGGTGGGTGTCGAGGGGTATAAACGGGTGGGTGTAGAGGGGTATAAACGGGTGGGTGTAGAGGGGTATAAACGGGTGGGTGTATAATCGGGTGGGTGTAGAGGGGTATAAACGGGTGGGTGTAGAGGGGTATAAACGGGTGGGTGTAGAGCGGTATAAACAGGTGGGTGTAGAGGGGTATAAACAGGTGGGTGTAGAGGGGTATAAACGGGTGGGTGTAGAGGGGTATAAACAGACATATTCACCAGACAGAAAAACAGCAAAAGTGAGAAATATAATTCCAGTGAAGATACAAAGACTGTCTCTACTAAACACAAAGCTGCTTCACAACACTCACACACACTTCAAAGGCACGTTCAAATGTGTGTGTGAGAGATAGTGTGTGGGTGTGTTTTAAAGCCATACATTGAGCAACATTCCTGCTGCAACACATTAAAACACTTCAGATAAGCACCTGTGTGCCTCCATAAGAAATAACAAAATGTCTTGAAAAAGGTATTAAACATGTCAAAATCGTCTTTTGTAGTTGTCTCACAGCAAAGTCCTTGTCATTATATTTGCATATTTATGATAGATTCCCATAAGCAATATTATTGTAGGAGATTCAAATCAAGCAATCAAAGGAAAGTGCTTCCTGAATGTTTGGGTAGCTGAAAAGGTTTAGCACAATGCTAAACGCTGTGTGTCAGAGTAAGTGAGTGAGAGTGAGAGTTAGAGAGAGATAGAGATAGAGAGAGTTAGAGTGAGAGAGAGAGTTAGAGTGAGAGTGAGAGTGAGAGTGTGAGAGAGAGTGTGAGAGAGAGAGAGAGAGAGAGAGTGAGAGAGAGAGAGGTGGGGGTGCAGGGGGTAGATAGATAGAGAGAGAGAGAGTTGTAGGTCTCTCACAGTGTGAAGGCAGAATAGCTCCAGTCACAGTGGTTTATCTGCTGTGACGCTGCCACTTCAATAACTCAACACATTTCTCTAACACTTCGTTTGAACTGACATACACTGAGTGCACAAAACATTAGGAACACCTTCCTAATATTGAGTTGCACCCGCTTTTGCCCTCAGAACAGCCTCAATTCATAGGGGCATGGACACTACAACGTGTCGAAAGGGTTCCACAGTGATGATGGCCCATGTTCACAACAATGGTTCCCACAGTTGTGTCAAGTTGGCTGGATGTCCTTTGGGTGGTAGACCATTCTTTATACACACGGGAAACTGTTGAACGTGAAAAACCCAGCAGCGTTGCAGTTCTTGACACACTCGAAACGGTGTGCCTGGCACCTACTACCATACCCAGTTCAAAGGTACTGAAATGTTTTGTCTTGCCCATTCACCCTCTGAATGGCACACATATACAATCCATGTCTCGATTGACTCCCAAACCCGCATGCGGGAGCGTAATCATCGCCTTAAACTACTTAGCATAACACAACGGACATAAATATCCCTAGAAAATATTCCTATTCATGAAAATCACATGAATATATTGAGACACAGCTTAGCCTTTTGTTAATCACCATGTCATCTCAGATTTTCAAAATATGCTTTACAGCCAACGCAAGAAAAGCATTTGTGTAAGTTTATCGATAGCCTAGCATAGCATTACGCCTTGCTAGCAGCAGGCAACCTTGTCGCGGAAATCAGAAAAGCAATCAAATTAAATAATTTACCTTTGATGAACTTCAGATGTTTTCACTCACGAGACTCCCAGGTAGATAGCCAAAGTTCATTCTTTCCCAAAAGATTATTTTTGTAGGCGAAACATCTCCGTTTGTTCATCACGTTTGGCTGAGAAATCGCCCGGAAATTTCAGTCACCACAACGCCGAAAAATATTCCAAATTAGCTCCATAATATCAATAGAAACATGTTAAACATAGTTTAGAATCCATCCTCAAGTTGTTTTCAAATATCTATTCGATAATATATCCGTCGGGACAATTCGTTTTTCACTAGGACCAATTGGAGTAATGGCCACCATGTGGAGCCACCATGTGACCACTTACGTAATGTGGCCGCCTGCGGCTATTCTTCAACAGAAATGCGTAAAACTATGTCACAATGCTGTAGACACGTAGAAAGCGTAAGCTCGTTGATGGTACATTCACAGCCAAATAGCGAGTCATTGGAACGCAGCGCTTTCAAAACCTGGGGCACTTCCGGATTGGATTTTTCTCAGGCTTTCGCCTGCAACATCAGTTCTGTTATACTCACAGACAATATCTTTACAGTTTTGGAAACGATAAAGTGTTTTCTATCGAAACTGTCAATTATATGCATATTCTAGCATCTTTTTCTGACAAAATATCCCGATTAAAACGGAAACGTTTTTTTCTTCCAAAAATTAAAATACTGCCCCCTAGCACCAAGAGGTTATTAAATCCTTCTTTAACCTGTCTCCTCCCCTTCATCTATACTGATTGAAGTGGATTTAACAAGTGACATCCAATAAGGGATCATAGCTTTCACCTGGTCAGTCTATGTCATGGAAAGAGCAGGTGTCCTTAATGTTTTGTTCACTCAGTGTATACTTTGTGTGTACCTAAGTGTGTATGTATGTGACTGAGTGTGTGCCTGTGTGTATGTATGTGTCTATGTGTGTTTGTGCGCAATGTGTATCCATATAAGTGTGTGTATGTGTGTGTATTCCCTGCAGATGGTAGAAAGTGTAAGCTGCGGTCCAGAGGGAAAAACAGACTGAGTCCCTTATTCCCTAATGAGGATGTCTTCATGTTAGACCATCAGACTACTGGGACAGACAGGCTCATCCCTCCCTCCCTCCCTCCCCTCCCTCCCTCCCTCCCTCCCTCCCTCCCTCCCTCCCTCCCTCCCTCCCTCCCTCCCTCCCTCCCTCCCTCCCTCCCTCCCTCCCTCCCTCCCTCCCTCCCTCCCTCCCTCCCTCCTCCTTCGTGATGTCCTTGCTGACAGAATGTGTTTTGTGGTGGGAACGTTCCAACCCACACACTACTGACATCTTCAGCAGGCAGGCAGGGACATTTTAAGCGAGCTGTACTGAAGGCTTCACCCTTAAAGTAAGTTCACATTAATAATGACATTAAATCACTAAACGTTGAACTCTGACCCTAGAGCTCTAACCCCTGACCCCTCACCCTCCCTGATTTGATTTCCAGGGAAGACGAGTGTCACTTTGTATCTTCTCCCTAGAAAACCACAACATCAGACCTACTAGAGAGAGAGAGAGGGGGAGTGAGGGAGAGAGAGAGGGAGAGGGAGAGGGAGAGGGAGAGGGAGAGAGAGAGTGAGGGAGAGGGAGAGGGAGAGGGAGAGAGAGAGAGAGAGAGAGAGAGAGGGGGAGAGAGGGAGAGAGAGGGAGAGAGAGGGAGAGAGAGGGAGAGGGAGAGGGAGGGAGGGGAGAGGGAGAGGGAGAGAGAGAGAGAGAGAGAGAGAGAGAGAGAGAGGGGGAGAGAGAGAGAGGGAGAGAGAGGGAGAGAGGGGGGAGGGAGAGAGAGAGGGAGAGGGAGAGAAAGAGAGGGAGAGGGAGAGAGGGAGAGAGGGAGAGAGAGGGGGAGAGGGGGAGAGAGAGAGAGAGGAGGTAGAGAGGGGGAGATAGAGAATGAAAGAGAGAGGGAGAGAAGGGGAGAGGAGAAAAGGGAACGTGCTATGGGTGAACTCAGTGACCTGCCCTCTGGAGAGAGTAACCAGCATGAGTAACAAATAAAATCAGATTTTATTGGTCACATACACATGGGTAGCAGATGTTAATACGATTGTAGCGAAATGCTTGTGCTTCTAGTTCCGACAGTAATATCTAACAAGTAATCTAACAATTTCACAACAACTACCTTATACACTGAAGTGTAAAGGAATGAATAAGAATATGTACATAAAAATATATGAATGACTGATGGCCGAACGGCATAGGCAAGATGCAGTAGATGGTATAGAGTACAGTATATACATATGAGATGAGTAATGTAGGGTATGTAAACATTATATAAAGTGGCATTGTTTAAAGTGGCTAGTGATACATTTATAACATTCAATTATTAATTATTAAAGTGGCTAGAGATTTGAGTCTCTATGTTGGCAGCAGCCACTCAATGATAGAGATGGCTGTTTAACAGTCTGATGGCCTTGAGATAGAAGATGTTTTTCAGTCTCTCCAACTTTGATGCACCTGTACTGACCTCACCTTCTGGATGATAGCAATCATCCCACTGTGTATGTGTGTGTGTGTTTATGTTTTTGTTTCTATGTGTGTGTGTGTGTCTGCCTGCCCTACCCTGCCTTTCCTCCCAGCCTTTTCACGCCTGGTTTCCCTACAACCCCTACAGCCCTCTTCCTCATCCTTCCCCCTCCCTCCCTCCCTCCCCCTTTGCAGTGTGTTGGTAGGTTAAATAAACCAAACAGGTCTGGATAAATACACCAGTCTCCTCTTCTGTGTCAGCAGGGTTGATGGGTTCTCCCTGGGCCTACCAACACAATGCAAAGGGGGAGGAGGGATGGGGGAGAGGGCTGTAGGGTTGACCTGTGTCGACTTCCCGGGGCAACCACAAATTAATGTATAATACTCCTCTAATCAGCCAGGTCAATCCAGATCCAAGGCGATATTCAACGTTCATCCAGGTTCCCAGGACGTCAGGGGATGCCTTCAAAACCGACCATTAGGGCAACGGGTAGTACTATTACCATCAAGTAGAATTGTGGCTTTGTGGATGAGGATGGAGGATGGGCATAAGCAGCGAGCCCCGTGCATTCAATCTAGGGCTGGGTGTTGTACCGTATTTGACTATATACCGGTATGATGCACGGACCGGTTTGAGTTTTTACTTTACCTTCTATAACTGTATTTGAATGTTTAGCTTGTTAAATGTGATACGCCGTGCGTGACATCCTTTTCTACAGTTTACTCCTCTACTTGAGTCGTCTCTCTCCCCTCTCTCTCCATTCTGTTTTCCACACAGACCTAGCCCCGCCACCTGTCACTCAAGGAGCGCATTTGTTTTTGCTCGGCCACCAGACACTTGCAATTAGTCTCCATGGCCAATGCAGCACATGCAACAATGATTACGATGCTGCTTCCACTCTGCTTGTTAATATAAATCTACAAGAGTTCTATAATTACACTATTAGTGTTTCTTACATCTGCAAACAGCTAGGTTTTCTTTTCTTAACAAGTTGTGGCTAAGTCTTGTTAGCCGCTAATGCTAATCATTAGTTAGCTGTCTGAAGTAGCAAGCTATACATCCTGATACCAGTGAAGTTTGTGCAACAGTACCTTCTAAATCAGAGAGGAATAGGCAAAGCATGAATATGTTAACTACATGAAGTAGCTTATTATCTTCTAACTATGGAATTAGAATAATCATTATTTTCCCAGTTTTATGATCTAATCGCAATTGCAACATTTGGTTTAAAGGCCTAGTACCTTTGGTCAACTCTGAGTTCAACTCGGAATAACCATGAAAATGTCTCACCTCTCACCTCTGTCTCACCTCTTGGCAACGAATCCTTCAGAACTAACCTGCACCCGGGCAGGCTAACTCAGGGCTAACTCCATTCATCTCGAATGAAGTGTCTGACCCGCGGGTTGAGGACCAATGAAATCAGATTCCCTCCTTCTTGCAGATATTGCATCATCATCCCCTTCATTTGAGGAAGACGAC